>NW_027187185.1:982408-990268 GCF_028583685.1 Petaurus breviceps papuanus
CTTCACCAGTGGACAGTATTCACTCTCTGTCTGCAGGACAGTCTCAGGGCTTCTTAACCAAAAGCCAGGTTCCAGGACTTCTTCAACAACAGGACTGTCTTTCACCAGTGGAAAAATCTGGCAAAACAACATCAAAACAGACAGACAAAGTACCAGCAAAACGGCCATGTCTCCTCGGTCCTTGGCAGCTCAGGGGGCAGGTCTCAAAAGTCCAGGGCAATTCAAAGTGGCCCCCCAGCAATTCCCTCGGTCTCTCTCTGCCTCCACGAGGTGCTGCTTCCAAAAAGTTCTTCTGCCTCTCTCTTGTCTCTCCAAATCTATGTCACCAGCTCCTCCCAGTTCAGGACTCTCTTTTCACATCAACAAATCCATTCCACCGGTGGGATTAACAAGCTCTGGGTTTTAACACAATCAATTTGAAAAACCAAGCCAATACAGGGGAATCTTTAAATGCCATTACTATCACAAAGGCATATGCTAGGAAAGATACAAAGATAAATTAGGTGGACTCCCTGCTCCCACATAGCTTATAATCTATTAAAAGCAGTGAGAAAAGTATATATTTTTGTACATGTATACATCTAGTCAACTATGTATATGCACATTTATTTATATACGTGCATATATGTATACATGAATGCATACACTTTTTCCAAATTATTTCCACTTTAAACTTTAATAACTTAAAACATGTGTGATATATTATAGTCATTATGGCAGAATGAAGAGAGCTCTAACTTCAGAGTAAGGAAAATCTAGGTTCTGGACAAGTCATTTAAACTTTTAGTGTTTTAGGCAATTCTATAAAACAAAAAATCATAACACCCTTATCGATCTATTTCCTTACTCCTCATCAGGAACTCTCTACACCAATAAAATCATAGGTAGGTCTAGATAAAAGAAAATTGCATATATATACATATTTAATATGTGTGTATGTGCACATATATACATACATGTACAGATGGATATGTGTGCATGTGTGTATATAATGTGTGTGTGATTACAAATCATGAGGCATGTGAAGTGATCATTCAATAGTAGATAGAGAACTGGTCTTAGAACCAGGAAAACTTGAATTTGAGGTCTGCTTCTGACACACACACTGGTTGTGTGACTGGGCAAGTCACTTAAACTTTAAATGTTTTAGACAGATCTCTAGGGTTGTAAATTACAGAGAAGTTGTCAGCCTGCATTGGTAGAGGAAGTTTTCTCTTCTTGGGATTCACTATAACAATGAAATCAAAGGCCCAGTCCTTATCTTTGACCATATCATATCAAATCATAATGGCCTGGTGTTATGGGAATAGAAATTTAAGATCTTCCCTGCCCCTAGGCCCTTTGATAGTCTTAAGTGAAAATGGAGCATATGGCAGGAGGCTTGGCTTAGTTTTCTGGAATACTTTTTGATTGGGCAATGGGTCAAGAGTGTTGTTACATTCTCTGAGTCAGGTGAAGGCTATATAAACCCTGATGTGAGGCTTTGTTTTGGGGCTCACTTTGAGAAGTGTTGTTTGATTTGACCAGAGGAGATTCTGGGCAGCTGTTGAGCCCCCCGGCTCTGAAAACCCAGATGTTGATGCTTCCCTCTCTGGTAACTGTGACTAGGTATGGATGTAATGGTCAGACAGTTGGAGGCCTGTATGCTTGAAATGTTTCTCTGTCTTCTTGGAACTTCTGCTTGTAACTTCTGTCTGTATACTCTGAAGTTTGGGGTGTTGACTTCAACTGAACTAGGTAAATGATGTGTTTGATTAAAGCAAGATTGTTAACCCATTTTGAGTTGCTTTCCTTTAGAAAAGCAGATCTAAGAACCTGTGTTGACAGCCGCCCTGGGAATGGTGGGGTGCTTGCTGTTATACCTGGCTGATTTGGATAGGCCATATTTCTATCTACTATGCCATAACTAGCTAGCTAGCTAGATTCAAATTAGAGTGTGGTAATGTGACAAGTGCATAGGAAGAGTAAAAAGCAAATATCATAAAAGCAATGCATATGCACAAAAGGATTCCTTACTGGCTAAGGGTAATGAGATAGAGATAAATTGGAACCTGGCATCTAGGTTCTGGCTATGAGGAAAATTTGGTGTAAAGGCATAAATTCTAAGAGAGAGTTACTGAAGTATCAAAAGAAGTGCATTATAAGACAATTTAACTTTTAAATAGCATGGATCCTGAAACCAGAATTAAACAGAACTTCTAGTATATCTGCTTGCCTACATAAAATTTTGTGTTATGTTGTAATATGTTAAGTAAGATCATAATTCTTAAATTTACTTTTATATTATATTCTATTCACAAAGCATATTTTGATGACAAAAACAAAGTGGATGAAAAATATAAATTGCTTGGATTTATGGTCTATAGCTAGGAAGGCAGGACATTGCATATTTTCATACATGTGTACATATATACATACACATTAAAAGACTTCAAATAACAAAGAAGTTTGTGTTTTAGGGAGCCACTGGAATTTATTGTGTAAGGAGTGACAAGGTCAGACTTGTGCTTTAGGAAAATCACTTTGGTAGCCCTGTGGAGGATGGGATGGTACCAAGTTTTCTTTTCTTGGGGTTCCCTATAACAATGAAATCAAAGACCCAGTCTTTATCTTTGTGGAGGGGCTTGAGGCAAGGAGATCAATTAGAAAGCTGTAACAACAGTGCAGGTGAGAGATAATGAAAGACTACATCAAACTGCTGTATCTAAGATCTGAGTGCTACTGGTGAAAATTATAAGAGGTATGAGTATTAAATAAAATAGTATTTCATCTGACTAAAACTCTTCTGTAACTAAGGTCAGATGACTGGGGCTCTGACAATCCATTATCAGATAGAAACTACCTTGATTCACAACTAGTTACCCAGAATATATGGTTAGACTGTAACTAGATAGCAAAATTACTTCTAGCAGCTAAACCCAAGATGAGCTCTTCCCTGACTCAGCCTTGCTTTGTTTACCCTTCTGGAAATGATACTTTCCCAAATCAGCTGCAGCATCTCAAGGTCTCTTCTCTCACAGGGCCTAGTGAACAAATCCTCCACTCAATTGAATTTGTCTTAAAATGCTTATTTAAGTTCACCATTCATGCATTTTGCCCTAGGACCATTTTGGTGCTTTCCCCAGAAGCCAGAGTTTGCTAACCACAGCTCTGTTTATCCATGGCTATAGCATATTTGAACAAACTGATCCAGAGATGATCACCTTAGTTTCTCAGTGGTTCTCAACTGCTACTATAAGCCTAATTGCTCCAAATTTAGCAATGGAAACATCTGTACTGCATTTTTCCTTTTTCCCCTTCATCTATATCTTTGATCCAAGAAGAAGGGACAAAATGGAATTATCTCCAAATCTTAATAATCCAACGTCCACTCAAAATTTTCAAGATAAGATTGTCTTTATGCTTGTGAAGAGCTACCTGATTTTTACTTAAGGTATCTTTAGCATTTAGCATTCAGAAACCTATAAATCTATAACAAGTGTCTTGAATTCCAGACCCTGAATTCTTATGAAGTGGAGACTGAAATTTCAAGAACAAAATTCACACTTAAGAAAATCAGGCACGCTGTATCTGAGAGTCATGATTGCCAAAAACAATTGAAACAAACAGAAGATTGCAGTTGATAATGATTACACTTCAGTAGTTAAAGGCCTATGATTTCCTAAAAATGGGTATTCCCACTAACTAAATCAATTAATCAATCAACAAATATTTATTAAATGCCACCAGGCACTGTCCTAAGCTAGGCATATAGTACATATAATACAATAACCCTTAGTTATAATGAGCTCATTCCGATGGGGGAGATAATACCATATCTAATAACATATCTAAATATATTAAAAATAATAACAAACACAAATTATAATAGCTATTACTTATATAATAACACTTTATATATATATATATATATATATATATATATATATATATATAAAATTTCATTTGATCCTCACAACAACCCTGGGAAGTAGGTGATATTATTATCTTCATTTAACAAATGGGAAATTGAGGCTAAAAGAAGTTCAGTGATTTGCCCAAGGGTCACACAGCCCTTGTGTGTGAGGCAGAATTTTAATATAGATCTCCTTCACTGTTGAGTCTAACACTCAAGCCACTCTGCTTCCTAAATGCCTCAAAATACACGCAAAACAGATTTGCAGGTAGCCTCTAAGAAGTTTCACCTTTATCATTCTTAGGCCAACCTAATATTGAACCTTGCCTATCTTAGCTAGGCTGATTTTCATATGAGACCATTACCAACAAGGTCAAACTCAAAACCATATTGGCTTAGAGAACCTGTCAGAGTTTTTTGTACTGATAAAGTCTTCCAGAATCTAGTATCACTCTGATAACATGACTAGGTTTTGAAGAGGATTTCACTGGAATAGAACTTTAACTGATTCTAGAAATAAGTGAAAAGTCATACCAAAATAAATATATTTGCTTATAGTTATTCCCCACATATAGCTATCAGACCTTTAACTTATAAATGTGAGTGTAAGAAAAGACAATTTGGTAGAATTTTGTTTCCTATTTCATATCTCAGACAAACTTACTTATCACCAACTGTTACTTGTAAAGACATAATTTTTTTTTTATAATTTGAAAATTCTCATCTTATTCTGAAGATGAATCCTACTCTGTATCATTTTGATATTTGAAGGCATCTAGAGACACAGAAAACCTCTTTCAAGTGAGGTCTTAGTTTTAAAGAAATGAAATGTGGAAATAACACAATTATCCCATATAATCAGGGGAATGAGACATTGTGCATATGTGAATTTTTCAGATAACTAATGATTGTTCTTTGGACATTACAGCTCTTTTCTTTCAAATGTTTACCATTTTGGATAGAAATGTTTCCATAGTATTGCATACTTCACTACTTTTTATATATTTTTTTTTATTTTTTGCAAAAAAAAATTTTTAAGTATGCTTCAATCTGTATTCAGACACCATCGGTTCTCTCTCTGGGGATGGATAGCAGTTTTCATCATAAGTAAGTCCTTCATAGTTGTCTTGGATCATTGTATTGCTGAGAAAAGCAATTCACAACTGTTCATCTATATTGCTGTTACTTTGTACACAGTGCATTTCACTTTGAATCAGTCCGTGCAAGTCTTTTCAGGTTTTGCTAAGAACAGCCTGCTCATCGTTTTTTTTTTTTTAAGTTATGTTTATTTAGCATATGTACACATAAAAGAGAATTCACTGTCTGATCCTGCCCAGCAGAAAACATGCACAAAACTATGGTATATGAATGGGGAGGTGGCCTGGGCCCCACAATAGTAGTTGGGATGGTGTAATCCTGCCAGTAACAGCAGCAGGACAGTAGAGAGCTGGACTGAGTGTGGGCCATGGCCCTGTAGAAATTAGAATAAGCATGCACCACAACCAAAGATCTGTTTGATGATCTCAAAGTAGTACCGCTGCCAGCCCTGTCTTGTCCGGTCCTCCTTTGGTGATAGGATGCCTTTGCCCTCCATGAGAAGCTCTGTCTCTCCATCTTTGTCAATAAAGGTCAAGGTAATGATAGCAAAATGTCCATCAGGCCAAGACTTAAACCTCCATTTCATCACAATTTTGTTTTTAGGGACGAGATCTAAGAACTCCCTGGTGACCTTGCCATCCAGCAAGTGAAACTTTCCCCCCTTATCTGCTTCTAACACAGCAGGAGCATGGGTTAAGGCCTGAACCATCTCCTAGGTGACAAACACCCTAAAGAGCTCCTCTGGTGGTGTTATGAAAGAGGGAATGAAATACACACTAAATAGGGTATCTCACCCTCCAGGAGAGTAGAGGGGGAAGGGGATGAGAGGGGGGATGATGGAGGGGAGGGCAGGCTGGGGGTAGGGAAGTTGGGAGCACCCACTTTTGAAAAGGGACAGGATCAAAGTAGAGAATAGAACAAGTGGGAGGTGGGATAGGAGGGAAGGAAATATAGTCAGTCTTTTACAGTATATCTACTATGTTATTATTTTGCATTAGCCACACATGAACAACCTATACTGAACTGCTTATCTTCCCAGTAAGGGTGGGAGACAAGGGAGGAAGGGAATGAATATGGAATTCAAAGTTTTAAAATCAAATACTCAAATATATATACATACTATTATTAATACCATCTTACATGTAATTGGGAAATAAGATATACATGCACTGAGGCATAGAGATCCACTGGAAAAGTCAAAAGGGGTATAGGAGAAAATATGGGAGAGAGCAGATTGGAGGAGGGGATATCCTGTGGGACTGCTATTTTGGGGCAGTGGGTAGGGGAAAAACAGGGAGAAAATATGTAACTCAAAATCTATCAGAAATGAATGATGTAAATCAGAAGTTAATAAAGCATTTGAAAAAAAAGGAAAGAAAGTGTCCTTCAGAACAATCTTGCAGGTAGGGATCTTGACACCAACAGTTTTAGGCTGACTTGCCGAAGTACTAGGTTTGACTTTGGACTCCTCAGCTTTCACTGGCAGCTGGGGGACTGAATCTACTGTCTCACCATTCAGAGTAGGTAAGATCATGCCCTGTGTGAATTCTATTTTAAAGAGTCCTGATATAAGTTTCTCCTGCATTTCAGATCTTTGTCACACCTCCTTTCTTCATTAAGGCCAACAGGGTTGTGTCAGGCTCATCTTTGGCATGGCTCACACTAACCTTCATTTCATTGATGTAGTTTTCATCTGACAAGTGGGGGATCTCCACGTGTCCCCTTGTACTCCTGACTCAGAATTACCTGTCCAGTTCAGTTTGATGGTCCACTCATAGAGGAAGATGAGTTTGCCTTTTCGATTGTTGATCGATGCCTCTCCATCAAGCTTGCTCACTTCTGTCACCTCACAGTTGCACTACTTGGCTTGCCAGAAACAGGGATTTCAGTTTATCAGTGGACCAGTTTGAAGCATCCCTCTCAGTCCGGTGCCAGTTATTGACGTTAGTAGCATCTACCTACTCCTCCACGATTCAGTGTGGGTCACCCTCACCCCACTTGGCCATCTGGTCTTGGCTTCTGCTGCTGCAGGCTCCCCCATGGCCCAGCCTGAGGCACCTGGCAGCGGCAGCACCTGGAAACAAGCCCAGTGCCTCCTGGCTTGCTTTTCCTTCCACCTCCCCCCCAACCCAACCTTCTCCCATCATTTCTTATAGTACAATAGTATTTCATCATAATCATAGCACAAATTGTTCAGCCATTCCCCAATTTACGGGCATCCCCTCAATTTCTAATTCTTTACCCCCAGAAAATAGCTGCTATAAGTATTTTTGTACATATAGGTCCTTTTCCTTTTAGGTTTTTTTTATCTGTTTTGAGATACAGACCTAGTAGTGTTATTGCAAGGTCAAAGGGTATGCATGGTTTTATAGCCCTTTGGACTTAGTTCCAAATTGCTCTACAGAAGGTTGAATAAGGTTACAACTCTACCAATAATGCATTAATGTCTCATTTTTCCCACATCCTCTCCAGCATTTGTCATTTTCCTTTTCTGACCTATCTGCCAATCTAATAGGTATGAGGTAGTACCTCAGAATTGTTTTAGTTTGCATTCTTCCGATCAATAGTGAGTTAAAGTATTTTTTCATATGGTTATAAATAGCTTTGATTACTTCTTCTGGAAACTGATCATAACTTTTGATTATTTATAAGTTGGGGAAGGGCTCTTATTTTTATAAATTTGATTCAGTTCTCTAAGTGATTGAGAAATGAAGCCTTTATTAGAGAAACTTGCTTCAAAATTTTTTTCACAGTTACTATTGCTAACTATATTTCCCTCCATCCTATTCCCCCACTCCACCCTCCATATATTCTATTCTCTCTCTCTCTCTCTCTCTCTCTCTCTCTCTCTCTCTCTCTCTCTCTCT
>NW_027187185.1:990278-1080603 GCF_028583685.1 Petaurus breviceps papuanus
TCTCTCTCTCTCTCTCTCTCTCTCTCTCTCTCTCTCTCTCTCTCTCTTTCTCTCTCTCTCCTTTTACCCAGTGTGTGTGGATCTGGACAGGCCTCTACCCTGGTGATAACGACCTGTCTCATGGATGTCCTAAGTTTTCTCAGGCCAAAAAAACCAAAATGTGTCTCACCCTGACCTATTGTTGACTCTGACACTCCAAAAGGTCATTTGAGGCATCATTTTATAGTTGCTTGGAGAGGGTACTGAGAAAATTCAACTGAGCTGTTGTCTCTAATCTATTGTCTTGGCTTCTAGCTACTTGTACTCTGTAACCTTTTATATACAAATGCCTGGGCTAGGACCTGGGATCTGCTTCCACTACTGCATTCCTCACTTTATGCTCACCAAATAAAGCTCATAGTTTTGGTGAGCCTCTAGCTTCACAGAGACCCCTTTACCTTCTGTAGCTACCCAGAACACGGGGTGAGTTGAATTAATAAAAGATTAGTCTTGGAGTGGAGAGCAGTAGAGTTTTTGACTGATGTAACCACCCGAGGCAAGGAGTGGACTAGCCACACTAGCCACAAAGCCCTCTCGGATTTGTAGTTCTTCCCACTTTGGAGAAGAGAGTAAACTAATGAAAATCAGACCTAGTGAGTAGGGTAAAGTTTTGGGTGATAGTGCCAGACAGTGAGGAAACAGGAGGACAGAAGAGGAAAAAAAAGGTAGATGATTACAACTGCTCAACCACAACTTCGGAAGGTGAGAGATGGATGACCTCTACATGAACAAGTGGAAGAGCGTGTGATAAGACAAAAAGATCCCCCTTGTCTTATTGTTGTTGTTAAGTTGTTCAGTTGTGTTTGACTCTTCACAGCCCCATTTGGGGTTTTCTTGGCAAAGATAGTGGAGTGGTTTGCTGTTTCCTTCTCCTGATCATTTAACAGGGGAGGAAACTGAGGCAAAAAGTACTGAGGGATTTTATCCAAGATCACACAGCTAGTAAGTATCTGAAGTCAGATTTGAACTCAGAAAGATAAGTCTTCTGGACTTCAGGTCAAGCACTTTATCCACTGTGCCACCTAGCTGCCCAATCTAGCCTGTCTTACAACTATTTTAATTTTTTTGAAGACTATATTTGTTGTATTTTTAATATTAATTTTATAAACACCTGTAATTGATCTTGTCTTTGAGTTGCCTGGTGCCCTTTGTAGCAGAAGGTTGTGGGAGAGCAATGGCAGTGACTTGAGATAGGGTCTTTTCTTAGCACAGGACTGGAAGTGAAAACTCCAGTCCATTATTAGAAAGTTCTGCTTTCTAACTGGGAGGAACAGGGGGAAAAGTTTAGCCTCCTCCATTATTGGAGCTATTTTATTTTTGAGCTTAACTGAGTTTTCTAAATATCTTCTCTTGTGTCGCATAAAGTCACTTCCTGGAATCTAGTTATACATGAAGCACCCCTCTGAGTTCTCACTTCTCCCTTGGGTACTTTCAGTTTTTGAAAGGCTTTCAAATTGTTTATGGTCCTAGAAAGAGGGCAAAGCTAACTACAATTACAAATATGTACATTAATTGCCTCTCATTTTGCAATACTGTCCATAGATTCATTTTAAAAAATGATGTGATAATGAGTTAGTCCCTGATCCACATTAACATTAATGCTTTTAGAAACTGTTAAAATCAATGTCATCACCAACATCCTATTTGAAGAAGAAAATGGGACATAATAGGTGCTGTGAAACCATCTCATTGATTCGAGTGAATTCTCTGCCTCATTTTAAAGAATCTAAATTAAAGGGAAGCACATGGTATGTCAGAGCTGAAAACATTTTCTTCCCTTCTCCATTCCTTTCTCTATTTTTTAAATTTAGCATAGGGCAAAGGTACTGAGCAAAGGTTTGTCAGTGGAAGACACATTTACTTGAGCAACAAGGCGGAACTTTGTGAACAGATTTTTATTTTGTATAGCCTTCCTTCTATCTCAGAGGTTGTAATGTAATGCCAAGCAAAGGCAACTTCCCAATGTTCAAAATACCAGCATAGGTGCTCTCCATTTTATTCAGTGACAAATCAAGAACAGAGAAGATCAAAATATGACATCATTCAAAATACAGCATTTACTAAGGGTGATTAAATAATCTCCAAGTACTACCCCACCCCAGGACCTTCCATTCATTCAATCAATTACAAAGTCCCTGTTCTAAATACTACTCCACCCCTAGGCTGTACCTTCATTTAGTCCATCACAGAGCCCCTCTTCTCAAATGGAGATTAGTTTCCAATCATAAGTAAAGTACATTCATTTGTTCAATCATAGAACACAAAAAGGTCAAAAGTTCCCCACCCCTGGATCACAATTGAATCTACCCCAGAGTTACAACAAGTTTAAGCACAGCACTTAATACCCAAATGGAGGTCTTTTCTTCATCTTGACACAAGGCAAGTTCTCAGCAATCTTTGTTCCTGGGGAGACAAAGCTTAGCAAGGCCACAAGATACATTGCCAGTTTCTTCATTAATTCATCCTGTGTCTGCAGAACAGTCCTAGGACCCCTGAAAACATTAGCAAAACCCTCTCCCAGGATTTCTGTAAACATACAACAAGAAAATCCTTCTTCAGGGCTTCTGAACCAACAGAAAGGTTCCCAGACCCCTGCAACAACAGCACTATCCTTCACCAGTGGACAAATCTGGCAAAACAACATCAAAACAGACAGACAAAGTACCAGCAAAAGAGCCATGTCTCCTCAGTCCTTGGCAGCTCTGGGAGCAGGTCTCAAAAGTCCAGGACAATTCAAAGGGGCCCTCAGCAATCCTCTCAGTCTCTCTCTGCCTCCACAAGTGCTGCTTCCAAAAAGTTCTTCTTCCTCTCTCTCGTGTCTCTCCAAATCTACCAGGAGTCACCAGCTTCTCCCAGTTCAGCACTCTCTTTTCACATCAACAAGTTCATCCCACAGGTGGGATTAACAAGCTCTGGGTTTTAACACAATCAAACCAAAAACCAAGCCAATACAGGGGGATCTTTAAATGCCATTACTATTACAGAGGTCACCACAAAGATGAGATCCGTACAATTCTTTTTAATACTAAGAGTGAGCTCTATCTCTGTATTGGATGCTCATATTGAGATTTTGCCTATATGGTATCAAATTTTCCTGATGAAAAATGGATATTTCACATTCTGGAGCTAAATATTACCCTTGTATCAGTGATGCCAATGTCAGGAGTCAGGGCTCCATCTTGGGGACTGTCATACTTACTTGACTGGTCCTTCAAAAAGAATCATCCTGCCCACAGTTTGGAGCCAACTCCACATGTGTATTGACTTGGACAATGATATTTCAGAACAAAGTTTTATAGAAACAAAACAAACAAACAAGTGATCTTTCTTTGCAAAGCTTTTTTATGTATGTTACTTATAGTACAATGATAAATGGACTTAAAGTCAGGGAAGCATGAGTGGAAATTTCTTTATCACTTAGTAACTGTATGTCATTTAACTTCTTTCTGTCTCAGTTTGCTCATCTGTATAATAGGGGTAATAGTAGCACTTACATCACAGGGTTGTTGTGCAAGTATGAAAGGTCTTGCTGTTTTCCAACTCCATTTCTCATCAATTCCATAATCAATGCAAATTTTTTGTTGGGCTTGCCATTTACTTGCTATTAGTTATATATTCATGAATGAAATTAGGTCTTCAAAGTGTCCCCTTCATTCTTTCAGGGTGATATGGGAGATGATATCCTCAAAAATGGGAAATAAGACAAAGATTTAAAAGTTTTCTGATTAAATGGAGCAGAAAGCAACAGAATCAGGGCATCCAGGTGTTGCAGTGAGTAAGAGTGCCAGCCCCGGAGTCAGGAGACCTGGGTCCGAATCCGGGCTCAGATACTTAGCACCACACCCAGAAATAACTGGCTGTGTAACCTTAAGCAAGTTACTTTAACCCCAATTGCTTCAAAAAAAAAAAGCAACAGAATCAAACTCTTTTTTCTGGTAATGGCAATTAGGAGGCATATGAGAGGCAGCATGATATAGTGGATAGGTAGATGGTCTCCAATCTAGAAAATATGGGTTGAAGTTCTGCTTATAACACAGGCTGACTGTGTAATACTGTGCAAGTCAAAATCTCTCAGTGTCCCAACAAACTCTTTAAGGCTATAAATTTCAGAGAAAGGGCTGATTTACATTCTTAAGTACCTTATAGAAGTACCCCAAACCAATAAAATGCCAGGTTCAGTCTAATAACAACAAAAATAAAAATAGTCATATAGTGCCTTATGTTTCCAAAGCACTAGCACTTTACTTACATTCTCATTTGAGATCTGCAATAACCATGTGAGATAAGTAGTAATATCCTCATTTTCTGGAAATCAAACATGAAATTACAAACTAACATATTAAAAAGTATTTTTTTCTCTAAAATACCATTCTTTCGAGCTAAGAAACAATAGAAAAAGATGGATTTTCAGCAAGAGGAAAGAATCTGAGTATTTCCTTCAGTATAAATCAAAGGTCAGCTAGTCATTTGATATGAACATTCATCCAACAAAAGAAACAAAAAAGTTAAAGGAGGTTATATGGTAAGAAAAGACCAAGCAGTTAAACAAATTCTTATATCCTTCTATTTCATTTTGAAACTTTCACCTTGTTTTCAGATCATTGAGAGAAAAGGAAAAAAAAAAGTATCTTTTGATAAATTTCAAAAGAAATGTCATAGTAACAGAGAAGAGGGGAAGGATGATAAAGTGAATTTATATTTCTTGGACTAGAATTCATTTTACCTAATTCGTGAATTAATTTTTCTGTATGTGTGTGCAGAATCCTTTCTTCAAATAGGAAAATGAAGAAAGCAAGTACCTGTTTACCATAAAGGATCTGGGGAGAGAATTGGAAGGGAATAGGGGAGTAGATCTTGGGAGTGGGGATGGGAATGAAGTTCCTTTTGTACATGAGGAACATTCTCTGAAGACTTCACAATGTTTTCCCAAGAAATATAGTGCAAAGTCAAAGATCTCACTACATATTCCAGTCATTGGGAGGAGACATTTCAGGCACATTTCTGAACATGTGAAGTTCTGTTATACATCCCACAATAGGAAAGGAGAAATCTGGATTCCTAGGTATGCCTGACACAAAGGGCAAGAAGAAGGTATAGAGGGGGGTCTCAGAGAGGATATAGATGATATAGATGACTCCTAGATGTACAAGTGATAAATGCAAGGTTCAGCTCATGTCCCAGTATTCTTAGCAAAGAAATCAATTACTACAGTTTTCTTAGTACACTTCACTATCTCCTTCATTTATTAATATTTTGGGAAATGGGACAGCTTGGGGATGGATATTCAAAGAAATATGGAGAGCCCTACTTGTACTAGTAATTGGATAGGATAGAGCAGGGGACAAGGTATTTTTGCCTTAAGTGAGAATCATAGAGAAATTAAAGAATGTTTTCTGCAAAGCCCAAGAATGGAAAGATCAGATTCTGGGGAAATCTAGTAGAGAGGAGTAAGGAATTAATATTCTTGGAAAGCATTCCAGAAATCAATTTTATTTATATTAAGAGATTAGGATTGTGGGGGTGGGAGGTGGCACAGGGAAGATTCTGGACCATATTCTTTTTCAATTTGAGGAAGAAGAGAAAGAGATGACAACAAAGACAGAAAGAGAGAATAAAAATAAAAGTAGGTTCAAGGAATTAGGGTTTAAGATAATGGGAGGAGACTGTGGTCAAATTACTGTTAGTAAAGCCAATTTTAATGACCTAAAGCCATTTTAAAAAGAGAAAAAAGTGATCATATAGCAGAATCTAATGTAGAAAAATGTAAAATTAAAAACTATAATACTAGATGTGAAAAATTAAACTTCCCAATAAAGCAATAAAGATTGGCAGAATGGCTAAGAAAGCAAAATCAAATAATTACTTGCTTTATAAAAAACACATTTAACCTGCAAAAGCATATATGGAATGAAAAGGGTGTGTGGCAATAAAGTTTATTATGGTGACCTTAAAAAGGAGCTGCAATTGCTTGAGATATGACAATAAATATCAATACTGTCAGACACAAACAGAAACTACATTATTCTTAGGCCATATCCTAATTAAATAGATTTAAATTCTCAAAGGAAAAGCTAATTGAACAAAGAAACTGATAGCTATACAGTAACTCTAGATGACTTTAATATTCCTCTTTGAGACCTGAGTTAATCCAACCAAAAGCTAAACTAGAAAGAAACTGAACAGTTAGAAAAATTTGGACATCTATTGACTCTTTCTCCTCTCTCTCAGAATTAGATGACACCTTTACAAAAATCAGTCCTATGCTAGGACACAAAGAAATCTCTTACAAATGTAGAAAGGCAGAAATATTAAATGGATTTTTAAATATAATAAAATATAGTAATCAGTAAAAGAAATAGGAACAAAAATACAGACCTTGGAGGAAGGGAAAAGGGGTAATGTAATGTAATGCCAAGGAAAGGCAACTTCCCAAGGTTCAAAACACCAGCATAGGTGCTCTCCATTTTATTCAGTGACAAATCAAGAACAGAGAAGATCAAAATATGACATCATTCAAAATACAGCATTTACTAAGGGTGATTAAATAATCTCCAAGTACTACCTCACCCCAGGACCTTCCAATCATTCAATCAATTACCAAGTCCCTCTTCTAAATACTGCTCCACCCCTGGACTGTACCTTCATTTAGTCCACCACAAAACCCCTCTTCTCAAATGGAGATTAGTTTCCAAACATAAGTAAAGTACATTCATTTGTTCAACCATAGAACACAAAAAGGTCAAAAGTTCCCCACCCCTGGATCACAATTGAATCTACCCCAGAGTTACAAGTTTAAGCACAGCACTTAATACCCAAATGGAGGTCTTTTCTTCATCTTGACATGAGGCAAGTTCTCAGCAATCTTAGTTCCTGGGGAGACAAGGCTTAGCAAGGCCACAAGATACATTGCCAGTCCCTTCATTAATTCATCCTCTGTCTGCAGAACAGTCCTAGAACCCCTGAAAACATTAGCAAAACCCTCTCCCAGGATTTCTGTAAACATACAACAAGAAAATCCTTCTTCAGGGCTTCTGAACCAACAGAAAGGTTCCCAGACCCCTGCAACAACAGCACTGCCCTTCACCAGTGGACAATATTCACTCTCTCTCTGCAGGACAGTCTCGGGAGCTCTGAACCAACAGAAAGGTTCCAGGACTTCTTCAACAGGACTGTCTTTCACCAGTGGACAAATCTGGCAAAACAACATCAAAACAGACAGACAAAGTACCAGCAAAACATCCATGTCTCCTCAGTCCTTGGCAGCTCTGGGGGCAGGTCTCAAAAGTCCAGGGCGATTCAAAGTGGCCCCCCAGCAATTCTCTCAGTTTCTCTCTGCCTCCACGAGGGTGCTGCTTCCAAAAAGTTCTTCTGCCTCTCTCTTGTCTCCCCAAATCTAGTCACCAGCTCCTCCCAGTTCAGGACTCTCTTTTCACATCAACAAGTCCATTCCACCTGTGGGATTAACAAACTCTGGGTTTTAACACAATCAATTTGAAAACCAAGCCAATACAGGGGGATCTTTATATTCCATTACTATCACAGGTAATTTAAGGGGTAACAGATGAGATAACAACAAAAAAATCAATAAAATATTTTTATAAAAATGGAGACTAAATGATAAGTTAAAAGATAATGATGAGATAACATAGCAATATTCGTGGGATGCAGTTAATGTAAATCTTTGGAAACTTTTTATTGCCTAAAAAATGGTTTAGAAAGGTAAAAGGAGTTAATTTATTATGATTTTTTTTAAAACTAAAAAACTGATAAATTGACAACCCTAATTAAAAAAATATATCCAGGGAGTTGGTGAATAGGGAAGTGGCGCAGGTCGCAGAGATCGCTCCGCCGAGTGAGTTCACCCGCCTGGCCTTCCATCTCCATCGCCGCTGCCCCCTCCCTGTCCAGGCCCCGTCCGCCCCCCCCTCCCCCGCTCCCCTCAGTCCATTCCGGCCCGATCCCTGGGAGGATGAAGTTCTTTACAAGGAGGAGCACCCTTTTGAGAAGCGCCGCTCTGAAGGCGAGAAGATCCACAAGAAGTATCCCGACCGGGTCCCGGTGATTGTGGAGAAGGCTCCTAAGGCCAGGATAGGCGACCTGGACAAGAAGAATATCTGGTGCCTTCTGATCTCACAGCTGGTCAGTTCTACTTCTTGATCCGGAAGCAAATTCACCTCCGAGCTGAGGACGCCCTATTTTTCTTTGTCAACAATGTCATTCCACCCACCAGCGCCACCATGGCTCAGCTTTACCAGGAACATCATGAAGAAGATTGCTTTCTATACATTGCCTACAGCGATGTGTCTATGGTCTGTGAAGCTGCCTGCCACCCCTGGGTAGGGGGGCCCTTCTCTAAGAAGAGTGAGGGTTGCCCTGTCTCTTCCTCTCCTTATCCTCTAACTACCCCATTCTCCTCGGTTTCTTTCCCCTGCTGGAAGACAAACACCATCACCTCTTGTCAAGGCCTGCAATTTGCAATGCTTTAAGACTCTTCTTTCCCTCAGCCCATGCTGGCTGGGGTTGTGGAGGGCAAGGGTAGAGGAGAGCACCCTCCCCCCCCATGTCTCTTATTTTCTTTTTTTCTCCCTCAAATCTAAACCTTTTCTGCCCCTTC
Organism: Petaurus breviceps papuanus; assembly: GCF_028583685.1. NCBI lineage: Eukaryota > Metazoa > Chordata > Mammalia > Diprotodontia > Petauridae > Petaurus > Petaurus breviceps. Next base: position 998,932 of record NW_027187185.1, read on the forward strand.
CTTTCTCCCCTCCCGGCCTCCCCCAATCTCTTCCTGGTTGTCAGTTCCCATTTTCTTTTTGTTTCACTGATTGTTTCTGTTTCTGTTCCTTCCCAGACTCCCCAAGGGACTTGGATTCCTACAATTCCTCCCCTCACCTCCACCTTCTTTCCTCCCACGGAGTTGGGGTGGAGGGGTGGGAGTGGGCTGAGGGTGGAGAAGATCAATAAAGAAACCACCAACTTAAAAAATATATATATATATATCCAAGGACAGATAAAAGTGAAAATAGAAAGACTGCTGAACTAATAAATAAAACAAAACTTTTTTCAAAAGACTAATAAGATCTATATATCATTATCCACTCATTTTATTTAAAGAAAGTAAAAAATTTAATTGCCAATATTAAAAAAAAATGAAAGAAAGGGTGCGTAGGTGGTACAGTGAATTGAGCACACGCTTTGGAGTTAGGAGTACCCAAGTTTAGATCCAGCCTCAGACACTTAACACAAAACTAGCCATGTGACCTCGGGCAAGTTATTTAACCCCAATTGCCCTGCCTTCCCCCACTCCAAAAAGCAAAAAAAAAAAAAATGAAATAAATTTAAAAAATAAAAAAATGAAAGTTAATTTCATCATAATAAAGTAATGAAGAGCATTATAGGACACTACTATGAACCAGTAAATAGTACACAGAGGAAAATGTGAGCTATCTATTTTTTAAAAAATACACAGATTAAAATAATACAAAGTCCTAAGCAAAACTTCAGAAAAATGAATTCAAATGAGAAATAAACTACCATCTGTCATTAATTGGAAAAATGTATAAAAGTAAGGGATATTCCCAAATAGATAAGTGGCCAAAGCAAATTGTTTTCTTGTGAAAAAAATAAAAGTAATTTGAAAAATGTTCCAAATAATTAAAAATAAGAGAAATAAAATTAAAACAACTCTGTGATTTCATGCCCTACCTGGCACATTGGTAAAAATGTCAAAATGCAGAAATATTCCAGATTAAATGGATTGTAAAAAGACGAGAATTTTCATACAATTTTTATGGAACTATGAACTGGTCTAAACTATTCTGAAAAAAACAAATTTAAATCATTTAAGAAAAATTACCATTCTGTTTGTATCCTTTGACTCAATCAATCTCACCAGGGTAACCTCACTTGAAGGTGTGCTTCAAGGAGGTTAGTGGTAGAAAGAAAGTCCCTGTGAATATAAAAAATTGTCATAGTAGCATTTTTGTAGCAACAATAAGCTGAAAACAAAGTACATGCCATGGATTGGAGAATGGTCAAACAAATAATGGTAGATGACTGTCATGCAATATCATCACACCAGGAAACAATGATATAAAGAATTCAGAGAAACATGGAAGGACATAGATCAAAGAAAGCAGAACCCAAAGAATGTACACAATGACACAATAAAAATCAAATAAATTACAGACCGATTTGTTACACAAAACTATGCTAACCATACTTACCTGTGCGATATCATAACTATGAGTGGAATGTTACATGCTGTACTAATTGAAATTACTTTTTCTGACATCTTTATTGGACATTTGTTGGGTACAGGGTGTTAAAGGTATTCTTACAGGCAGGAGACAATGTTGTTTAGAAGCAACAATTGTATGAAAACAACATACTAACACAAAAACTTTTTTGAAGAAAAAAGTAGCCTATACTTTAAGTAAGTAGCAGAGATTTCAGGGAGCATTGGGCAAATGAAAATTTGAAAAAATTCAGTCAAGTACTTAAAGGAACTCATTCAGAAATGGTCAGAATGTTTAAAAGGGTCCTGACCAATTTGTGAATATCCTATACTGAAAAATAAATAGCCTTCCCAGGTATCAGAGAAGGGACGATGGTCACGAGTTGGCAACTTATCTGGACTTGGAGTCTCAATAATGACTTGTTGAAAGCTAAAAAGTAAATGAAAATCCTTCTTTTATAACAACCTTTTGTGAAAACTAGGGCAACAGAAAAGGGGAATAATTGAGTCTAGTACATTGCCTTTAGAGTTGGTATACAAAACTGTAACTTTTGCCAGACCATACAGTTGAGTGTTAGAGTAGACATTAGAGATCTCTACTTCAGGGGATTGGGTTTCATTATTCAGATGATGATAATGAGATTGAAAAGAGTTAAGTAACCCACAGCATCTGGATTTGAACCCAAGTCCTCGGTCTCCTAATTCATTATCCCAGCACCCCCTGCATCCCCCAATAAGATATAAAGCAAAGTCCTGTTTCCCCTAATGACAAAGACTTTGCCAACAAGAAAGGAAGCTTCTTACAGCTGGCTTCAACAGAATGGTTTTGGTTTGGTTTATTTTGCTTTGTTTTGCCTACGCAATTGTTATGCTGAGAAAGCAGCACTGGTACATCCCCTCCCCTTAGTAAAGAAGAGTGTTGGAGATGGGAGAGGGGAAGATTTCTTACAAAAGTATCAGCAAGACCAGTAGACTGAGAGCAGCATCCAAAACCATCTGCTAGAAACTATAGTGGAAAAAGAATCATCACATCCTAAGTACCTAGGAACTTATTTACATTATCATTAGGATGGGGTTGCTTACTGATGGGTTCTGTTCATTTTCCAAGGATTCTGATTTGTTTTCCTCAGTCTTTTAACAAATTGTGTATCCTTCCTGTATATATGAAGTTACATGGAGTCTAATATATGTGTGCATATATATATATATATATACATACAGAGAAAAAGAGGGGAGACAAAAATACGGACAGATAGAAAGACAGAGGGGTGAAAGACAGAGACAAATAGAAAGACTGACAGAGGAGGGAGAGATAGAGAGACAGACAGAACTGCATGCCTATAAGAACTGATTTTAGGTGATGATTTTCACAGATTTTCTAGGCAAGGGCTACAAGTCAGAGAAATAAGAAAACCTCTAAAGTATACCTTGGCCTTTCATGTTGCAAAAGCCTCTGCACAAGGATTATATAAGCACAGATGGATGTCAAAATATTTACACCAACTCTAACATCCAGAGCTGGTATCTGACATGTGGAAGACTGCTAGAGAGAAAAAGAAAGAAGACATAAATCCAGGACTTCAGAAATACTTATCTTTTTTTTTTAATTAGAAAATGGATAATTCTCACCCAGAACATATTCAAGCAGAGTTCTGTCTCCATTTGAAAAAAATTTGTGCCATATGTCACCAATCCTCTATGTAATATGGGAAAGTGAAAGTATATACCTTGAACCAGGACAAAAACAACTCGGCCTGAATCATCAGTTTTAAGACTCACCCAGAGAAAATCCGAGACATATATTTAAAGGTTGGGGAGTAGGGAGAGAGTCATTTTAAATGAGTATACCTTCAGGCATTTGCCTCAAAAAAATAAAAGATGTGTTTATCTTACCTTATCTTATATTTAAAAGAACCAATATCTGTTAGCTTTCTAGGCTAATGAGATTTCTACTTGTAATTTTATAGGGAGAGCAAAATAATACAATTAAGGGAAGAATACACATTTGTTTTAAAAAACAAATCAAATTTCTACTTTTGCATTTAAAAACCCCACTTCTACAAACAGCATCAGAGATATAATAAATTTCCAAAACTAATCGGTTTTACATAAGCCCAGCTAATGAGTGTCATTTGGGTCATATCCTCACATTGCAAATAAATGTTATCGTTTATCAACCTAACACTTTCTTCAATAAACTTTCTGCATGGCTATCGTTCTTTCCCCATTTGTCATTTGATATTCCTTTCCTGATTTAGCAAACTACTTTCTCTTGTATCTTCCCTACATCTAATGGAAACTTTTAAATGCTGATAGTAGCTAATTTCCAGATCTTGTAATTGAAAACTAAGCCAGAAGGAAGACGAGATTTCAAAGACACTGACACTATCATTCTTCATAACTCCAAAATAGATCTACCCCTTGAGATACTCCAGATTCTGTGGATATGAAGCTCTCTCTGAGGAAAATCCCCAATGCAACTCACAAAAAAGCATTTATCTGCATTCTTGTGACAAAGACTATCCTTTCTCCAGCCCAACCATGTAAATAGCATGATTTCTATTTCTAATGATTCATGGGGTATTAGTGCATTTAATTTCCTTGAATTCCAATTTGATTAATGAACTATCTTTTCTATTCTATCAAGCCATTAAATCAAGCATATTATAACATTTAGAATACGTATGTAGGTAACAATGGTAAATGTCATACAGAAGATTAGGGCAATGGTGGCCAGGGAAGGGAATTTTGATCTTGAGAGTCATAGGAATGATAAATCATACTCTTTCCAGAAGTAAGAATATTATTGATTTCATTTATTTAATTGATGAAACAAGAGAAGGAAGCAAAAATAAGTAGAAGAGTTATTCATGGCAAGAAAATGACAAGATGTTCTGGGTAGACAACTAAATGATTGAAAGAGATGCAAAGGTAAAGCATGGGCTAGTGTCTAGAGCCAATCCGGAGTTGGAAAAGAAGTTACATTCTTTCTACTTTGCACTCAGTCACTGAACAACTTGTTGGACTTTAGGGTAGGAACTCCAACAATGAGTGAATTAACTTCTCTCAGAGATTGGAGCGAGGATTTTGGAGGTCCAGGATACAGAGGTACAGCTCTGGTGTAGAGGATGCTATTCCAGGACAGTGGGCAGCATTAGGATGTAGGTGACAAGAAAATGGGAAGATGATGATTGATCTCAATGGCTGGAGATATAAAGGTAAAGCCCATGAAACTTATTTCATTTAGTACCAATGAACCCTCTTTCCTAAAATTCTTTCTTCCTTTGCACTGAGTGACACTGTGGTGGTTTCTTTTGTTTTACTTTGTTTTTCTCTTACCTACCTGGGCACCCCTTCTTTGTCTTCTTAAGTTCCAGCCCCCTGAAAACTGATGCTTCTCATTCTTTATGTCTTTACCTGTATATCCTATGGTCACCTGAACCCTAAAATACCAACCACCAAATACATCTTCCTTCAAAAATGTCCTCCTAACTTCCCTAATTCTGTTAAGTGCCACTATCCTCCCAATAATTTATGAAGGCAGAATTATCTTTGACCACTTTTCCTTCCCCCCCCCAATTAAGTTCAACCATCACTAAGTTCCTCCATTTCAGTCTGCAATATTGCTAACATCTATCCCCATCTATCTTCTCTCCATTCATGCCCCCACTACACAGGTTCAAGGTCTTGTTGTTTCTTGCCTTCCTTTTTGCAATAGCCTTCAAATTCTTCTCCCTAATCCTAGTCTCTTGACTTCCTTGAGTTTATCCCAAATAGCTCTGCCAAATCAAGTTTTCTAAAGGGGGCCTCTGAATTTACCACCTCAAACCCATCAATGTTTACTCATCATCTACCAATTAAGGTCCATTATCTGTTGCCTAATTTTCAAGGTCTTCTAAAATTCAGCTCCAGTCTGCCTTTACTGGTGGGTCATCACCAGTCATTGTGACCTTTCTTTTGCCACTGGACTTTGATAACTCTGGAGGAGAGTGAGACTGAGAACTTTGCCCAGCTCTGCTTCACTTAAGCCTAATCCACGAACAAGTCAAGCTATCACCCTCATGGTGTCTTTGGTCCTCTTCAAAAATGAAGCAACAACAATGACAACGATCTTTACTGTTCTAATGTCCCACTATCTCTTCATCCTTTTACACGTCTCACATAGTCTAGTCAAAAAGGACTACTTAATTATTGGCTTTGAACATAAACTACACTTTTCAGACTTTGTGTCTTTGCTCCACCATATCCTCCTAGAATGTATTCCCTCTCCTCTCTTCTCCCAAATTCTTCGGATTATTTTTTTTGTCTTAGCTCAAAACTCAGTTCAAGTGTCATCTCCTTCTGTACACTGATCAGCCTCAGAGAAAGTGATCTCTTCCTCTTAATTAGAAGAAATATTAGAGCTCATCTATTCTAACCCTTCACTTGAAGAATCAATCCTCTCTCCTACATCTCTGACAAGTGGTCATTCAATCTTGTCTCTCTTCTTCTCTAAATTTTTTTTTCTATCATTATGATTAGTAGGATTTAAAGAGAGATCTGCTTTAGCTCCCAATGACCAATTCCATTTGTGTATAGGAATTCCTCTGTGCATTTCTGGGAATGATTCTTGAGGACAAGGACTCATTCTTTTTGGACATTGTATCTCTAGTGTCTAGGACAATGCACAAGTTAATGCTGAATAAGTTCTTACTGAATTAAATCAATTTATTAGGATTATTGTAATTTCCATAGTATATATAGTATAGTGTTACACCTGTATTCAGTCATGAAGACCTGGGCTCAAATACATACATTAATGAATACTGTTTCTGTGGCCCTAGGCAAGTCACTTAACATCTCAATTGGCCAGGCAACTCCTTCAGCCTATAAATTGCAAAAATGTACAAATCTCTTCCATAGCCTGTCCTAGGTCTCTAGAGTACTGTATACAATATTGCTTGTCATTTTTCATGCACTTCCCCTCCAAGAATATAATCACCACTTTAGAGAAACTCCTTAAATCCCTTATATAATGATCATATACTGTTCATTTCAGTAATTTAATTTAAAATATCAATCATAATCATCATCATAATCCACTTTTATTGAGAAATTGCTATACTAAGTAGGGAATGTTTCTAATTGCACTACTTGTCAGTCACTTAGCTGTTACTAGGAAAAGAAATTTAATTATATAACTCCATTTTCACAAATAAGGCTTTATAATTTCAGTCAGTCAAACAATTTAATTTCTCAAATAAAATAAAGCATATATATGATAGAGCGGGTAAAGTTTCATAAAAACAATTTATCCAAAAGGTTTTCTGCTAATTTAAAACCTTGAGGAGTTTATTTTGGTCATTTCAACCTTCTCATTTTTCACTCATCTATCCTCTCAGAGTTTGCTTTATAAGGAGACAAAAATCAACTTGATTCGACAACTTCTAAGAAGTTTCTAATCCTCCTCCTCCACCACCTCATCATATAGCCATTACTTTGCCTGTAATTCCACTATGCGTTCTTTCATGCTAAGCATTATTCTTCCCCTTTGGAACTCTTTTTCAAGGGAAATCCTCTTGAGAGGCTTAACACTTAAAGTCTCAGCTACTTTAGTGCAAACTAATTTTACTCAGTTGAACATTCTCTCTTGTTCAAGATGGAAGCATGGTAAGACTATTGAGCATTTGAATAGAGAAAGAAAGTTGAAGATGAAAGAGCTGGGTGGTCAAATAGAGGGCAACAACAGATAGCTAAAACAAACTTTCTTTGCTTCATAATTTTGCCTGAAGCCAAAGTCATATCATCCTTCTTTCATACTCTCTTCCAAGCCTTCACTTTTCCTCTCTCTGCCAATCTTTGCAAAACTATCACTGCAGCATAATCAGGGCTGTTCAACTCTGAAAGCACAGCAGTAATGAGATGAGATTAGCATTTCCAATCCCTGAGGATGCAGAGTAGACAGAAGTTGGCAGCCCATAAGAACAATCCTAAGAAATCTGGAGGTGAGTGATCCACATCTAGGCTGCTCTTCTTATCAAAAAAGAGGAATGATGGTGAAATGAGCTGTAAAACTAGTAAAAAGCAAACCTGGTAGTCATTGAAGTTGTCAGGAAAGGAAATGATAGACTGAATATATAGCCAAGGGCCCTCCCACCATGAAGACAAATAATGATCCAATGACACTTAGGCAAGATTGGGATGAAAATAGGATGTGTGAAATTCTTCCCTTTCTACCTGATTGAGAGCTAAAAAGAAAATGAGAGAAGGGTGTACTAAAGAAAAAGTCCGGGCAGTTAAGCAATTTTAGGAATGATTCATTATAAGATTTTCTCATCAATTATTTATAAGGTTTAATAAATAGATTTACAAGCAGAAGGTACATAGAATCTAGTAATAAATAAATACTTCACAAATTATTTACAATTCAGATCAGTCATAACACATCAACTAGTACTGAAAACACCATTTACTTGATTTTGAAACTTGCACCATAAAATAAAAATGGACTTGATGTGGAGCGTCAGCCATTTGTAATGCACTCTGCAATTTTGAAAATCAAGTAAATGCATTTTTGCTATAGCTGCTGACCACTTGGGCTAATTTAATAAGCACCCCAAGTACACTATTTGTAGATATATAGATCGTAACTATTTAATGTTTTCATATTGAGTGCCCAACTCTGAAATGCAACAATACCATAAAACAAATTTAGTACATTTTGTTAGGAATCAAAGGTTTAAAATATAAACAAGTGATTTTGCTGTGGCGTTAGATCACCTGCTCACTTTCTCCTGAAAGTAGGTCCCATTTCCTCATTTCTACTTCAATTTATGTTTTCCATAATCCTCCTCTGTGAATCCTCTCTTACTCATTTTATACCAATAAACAAATCACCCCATTCATTGGCCTCTATGCCTCTTTATTTGGCCAAGAGTCAATTCATATCATTCCTTTGTTGTCTAGCTCTTGTACAATAAATCTAATCACACTATGTCTCTAATTTTTTGCCTAAACAGACCCCTGGTTCTCATTCTCAGCCTCGCTGCATAGCTAGTAAGCCTGGCTTTTGCCCTCTTTGTGCCATTATATGTATACACATAAAGGCTTCCTCACAATAATAATGAGTTCATTCTCTTCAACTGAACATGTACATAAACTTATGGAAATCATTTGCACCACACAGTATATCATAGCAATGTTTTTAAAAGCTGCTGTCTTAGGGATAATAATATAATTCTAGATTTGTGAATTATTATTTTCCTTAACCTACCATCCACAGAATGCCTTCCATTGCATATATTCTTTCATATACCATTTTGTTAACTCCTTCACACTTATCTTCCTTGACTATAATCTCTAATTCAGCATTTTCTATAGCCTACATTTTTTTTGTTAGGGTTGGGTTTTTTCTCTTTTATTTTGTAATTTCTATACAACATAACTTGAATGTGGGTTGGTGTGCTTTCCCCTCCTATAAGTCACTACTGCTTTTTCTCTGGTGGCCTGTGTCTGAAATTATCCATAATCCTCGAATTATCAAGCAAACTACACTAAACTTCCTTCTATTAATTCACAATTCCCTATACTCTTCATAAGTTCCCAAGAGATTCTGTATAATTATTTACAATGAGCCCAGAAAAAATTATTACCTTAGGAAATACTGTTTGCTATTAATATGATTATCCTGAGTGAGCTTGCTTTCCTTTAAGGGATGAAAAACAGAACACGTTTATGTGGTAATCACAAAATGGACATTTTATGCATATGAAAATTAGGAAAGAATTAGTTTTATTGCATCTTGAGCCTTTTGGGCCAATTTTAGTTTATCCTTTTGCTCCTTTAAGCCTGGCTCGATGGAGGGGGACTTTTAAGTGACAGCTCATTTATCCCCTGTACCAGCCAGCCAATTAAAGGACCTTTACCAAAGTTGTTAGACTTTTAAATTTACATAATTTGACAGTTGGCTCATTTGATAACCCTACTTTAAGGATTTCATTTTTGCTGGTCGTCTATTTTTTTTTTAATTATGACCATGGTATTGAATATTCTATGAAAAATGCATCGAAAGTTCACAATATGAATGTGATTTAACGTTAGAGATACTGTATCCACATGGACTAGCTATTTATATAGAAGAGAAGTGGAATTTCCTAAAGGGATTGGAAGGGTAGAAATGATTAACTGGAAAGACATCAAAGACTTTATGGGAGAGGTAAAAGGTAGAGAGAGAGTTTTGAAGTAGGAAAGTAGAAAAATAGCTTATAGTGCATGTCTTTTGACAGAACAAACTCAGAGTCCTAGGTAAGTAGAGAATTCAAGGAGTTGGTCATCCTGTTGATGAAGAGACAGTAAAATGATTCGACATTTAGGTGTCTGAAGAAAATAATTTATGAAACCAATCATATTTAAAAGGATTCATTCTTGGCCCCATGGTTAGAAGAGCAAGGATGTTTATCAAACAAACTATGTTGAGCAAAACACAGAGGAAACAATAGAATAGTTTTAGACAGACCTCACAGAGTAGTGGATAAAGCCTTCAACTTGGAGGCCAGTGTTTGAATCCTGCTTCATTGAGTAAATAATTTGAGTTCTGAGGCTTAGGTTTACCCTCTGTAAAATGGGGATTATAAAAGCTCTTCCCTCACAAGGAGGCTGTGGAGATCAAATGATCTAAGGTATACAGTGTTGGGGAAAAGTCAAGCACTATAGTAATGCAGGCTATTGTTTTCCTGGGTTGAAGTATAGCAATAACAAAGGCATTAATAAAAAAGGTCTCTCCTTGTCTCAAGACACTTCAGTAAGATTTTGCCCTCCGTGTAGCCTCTGAGTCTAAAATGCAACAAAATATGGATTGATCCTCTATTGCTTGCGCTAATTTTGCCCTACCAATTAACACCAAAAAAAAAAAAAGTAGAGGTTCTCCATTTCACCAAACCACCCATGTGTGGAACCATTGTTTACAGCAAATGTGGAAATTTTGAATGCTTTGGATGAGTTCATTTATCTTGACAGTATGCTTCCCAGGGATGTATGCATAGATGATGAGGTAGATGTACACTTTGCCAGAGCTACTTCAGTGTTTGGGAGTCTCCAAGGGAAAGTGTGGGAGAGAAGAAGTATTAGACTGACTACCAAACTGACAGTCTACAGAGCCATTATGTAGACCTCATTGTTGTATGCCTGTGAGACCTGGACAATATACTATCGCCATACCAGGAAACTGAATTACTTCCATTTGAATTGTTTTCTGATTCTGAAAAACAAGGTACTGGACACTGGGGTCCTCTCTTGAGCTGAACTGCCAAGCATTCCAACTCTACTGCAAAAAGCACAACGCCAATGGGCTTGCAAGGTTGTTCAAATGCCAAACATTTAAAAGACTGTTTTACAAAGAATTCACATGCACTCACATGGAAGAAGTGATACAAAGACACTCTCAAGGTCTTTCTGAAGAACTCTAGAATTGATTGTGAAACATGGGAGACACTGGCACAAAACCACCCAGCATGGAGTATCTGTATCAAAGAAGGCACTGTGCTCTATGAGCAAAGCAGAATTGCAGTAGCTTAAAAGAAATGTAAGATATACAAATTTAGACACATCTCCAGTCCAAATGTCCATATAGACTATTTGTGCCCCATCTATTGCAGAGACTTTCAAACTCACATTGGTTTGATCAGCCAGGTTGAACATACTGGACCTTTACCCAAACATAGTGATGTCATTTTGGTCCACTTCAAGAATGAAGGACAACAACCAACCAACCAACAAACTAACCACACAAGAACTTCCACCTGTTTTTATCTACCATACTACCCAGTTCCATTTGACTGACAATATCTATGAGTCAGACAGTCTGTATTTCAAATTTTCAGTGATCAGTGCAGGTCCATTCTCCACTGCCACAGTCACAATTCCTCTATGCCTTAGTAGACAGATTCTTGAGTTTCTGGGTCTGAAAAATTCATCCTCTGTGACCTACCTGGCAATGAACCTCTCCAAACTAGACTTATTCTTGGGAAATTAACATATAGTCTTTTATTGTTCCTAGATATATATAAAATATTCTCAGCTTGATAGGGGTCCCTCAGAGCTTGAACTCAATTTGAGTAATTTTTGAAAACTCAGGGCTACAATGAGTCAACAGAATAGCAGTGTAGTAGAGATCCCACAGACTAACATAGTCCAGCAAAATAGAAAGTAGATGTATTTTACATGAATTTCATTCATGTTTCAAGATATTATAGGGGATCCACAAGTCCTCAATCTGCTCCATTCCCCAACTACAATCTGAAGAAAGGGAGCCAGTGGTACCAGTCATTAGAAAATTTCCATTCCTTCTCAGGCATAGTCACTTGACTCAGTGGGGAAGGGGGAGAAGGGTATTTTCACAGTTTAATTCATGCTAGTGTATTTCAAATACATTAAAGCTGTAGCATACACAGTGGCCACACCCTGGTAAATAGTCTTGTTAGACGGGCTAAACCACGTTGAGAGTGACAGGCCTCAAACCCATCTGTGACTTAGGAAAATGTCTACTCAAAGCACATGAAAACTTCCCCTAGCAGAATGGAAAGATAAGAACAATTTGTTCCAATGGTCATGAAGGTGGCTGAAGTAGATGCTGTGGAGTGCTTACAGCTTGGTCAGACACCAATGTCATCCACTGTGCCCATCCTGGGCCATCACTAATTGTCTTGACTTTTGTCCTGCCACTAGATTTCAGTGACTCTAGAAGAGAAAGTGAGGCTGAAGACTTTATGTAACTGCCTCTCTTAAATCCAATTCATGCACAAGACATCACCCATCAAATCATGATATCAGTGCTCTTCTTCACAATAACAACAATCAGGCAAGTGTATTTGAACATACAGATACCTCTATCATCAATCAATTAATCAGCACTACTTGACTAAATGTGCCTGAATGACAAAGTACAAGCAAACTTTCAGATAATTTCCTTTTTTTTAACTGTTGCAATCAATTTTGGGCAAAACCTCATCTTAGATGTCACTGTAGCATATAAACTCTAGTTCAGTTAAAGGAAATTTAAAAAATAATACCACAGAACAAAAGTCTCTGACATATATAATTTTTTTAAGTTATGATAATTTTTTAGTCAGTGAAATTTTATCTTTTTACAAGACTGGTTTTCCTTAGATTAATGTGCAAGGAAATAGAAGGTGATTCTACTTAGCATTTATATTAGTTAAAAAAAAATGAGTACTGTTTATTCCACTTTGAGGCATACTTGAAAGAACAGTACCAAAAGACTAAAGAGGAGAGGCTTCTGATAATCATGATGTCTTCAAGTTATCTTGGAGGAAAATTTTATAGATCTAACACCATATTTTGCAATGTTATCCAGACTCATTTGTAATCTGAAGCTCACCCCTTGTTTCAACTTGAGAGGCAAAATTCTACCTTGGTACAGTTCCATAAATCTTAACAAAGAATAATTCTTCTGATTAACAGAAATGCTGTTGAGCCATTTTTTAGTCATGTCCAATGCTTCATGACTGCATTTGGGTTTGTTTTGGCAAAGATACCAGAATGATTTGCTGCTTCCTTCTTCAGTTCATTTTACAGATAAGGAAACTCAGGCAAACAGGGTCAAGAAATTTGCCCAGTAACATGACTAATAAATGTCTGAGGCCAGATTTGATCTCAGGAAGATAACTCCAGCATTCTATTGCACCACTTAGCTGTGCCTTAAAGATAGATAGATAGATAGATAGATAGATAGATAGATAGATAGATAGATAGATAGACAGACAGATAAATGAAGAGTAAATCCAGCAGATACAGAAAGAATATTTTGAGTCCTATAAGTCTTCATTCAAATTTGATTGGGAGTGATGAGGTAAGTTTTGAAATTTTGACCCATTAATCAATTTATCAAGACTCACTGCCATTACTGAATACTGAATGACAAATCGAGCAATGAGAAATGTGGAGGTCTTCTTACTCTTTTCAAACAACCTGCTTCTAGGCATGCCTAGTAGTTGTCATAACTTTTTTGACCTAACCAATTATTTGAGAGTCATGAAGCATAATGGTGGATAGTTCAGATAAAGTTGCTTTCTACATATTATTTTAATTGTATTATTTCTACATATTATTTTAATTATATATACAGAATGCTTGAGTAGGAATCAATAGTATTTCTCAAAATTTTTAATCAAAACATAAATAGATATGACTATTAAAGTTTAATATTGTACTAAGTTCAAGTTATTCTGAGGAGGACTATCTTACTCTTTTTTTTAAGCAATCAGGGTTAAGTAACTTGCTCAAGATTACATGGCCAGGTGTTTCTGGGTGGGTGCTAAGTGTCTGAGCCCGGATTCAATCTCCAGGTCATCCTGACACTGGAGCTGGTGCTCTTACTCTCTGTGCTACCTGGCCACCCCTGACTATCTTACTCTTAAAAAGTTGTCTAGAATAGTACTGAAAGGTTTTTTTTAGCTTATTGACCAATGGTTCTGAGTTATAGCTTTGTAGTAGAATGGATAGAGCTCTGGGCCTGGAATCAGGAATACCTGAATGCAACTTTAGTCTCAGACACTTAGAAGTTGTGTCACAGTAAGCAAGTTGCAAAAACCTTTGTCTGCCTCAGTTTCTTCAACTATAAAATATATGTAACAATAGCACCTACCTCACAGGGTTGTTATAATGCTCAAATGAGATAATTTTTGTAAAAGTAGTTTACAACATTGCCTGGAACACAGAAGACACTACATAAATGTTTCTGTCCTTCCCCCACTTGCCTTTCCATGCCAAGTTGGGTGCTTTTGATAGTCTATGCAAAATAGCCAGTTATTTTCTACAATTCCTTAAAAATCTTTTTAGTATTAAAATCAATTCCAGGTCAATAAACATTCATCAGCCAAAGTTTTCACAGAAACAGTTCCTGAACATAGTACATGTTGTGTGACCAAGATTTCATGATAACCATTTTCTAGAACAGTAATAGAATCCCTCACCCCAGAAATATTTTAGGGGCATATCAATTATGTAGATATTTTATTAACAACTTGAATAAATCAAGAAGTATCTCTAATTGATTATACACTACATATCCATATCCAATCTAAGATCTTAACCCAAGTAATCCTACAATTTGACCACTCTGAAGAGAAGAGTAAGGGAGTTCTAAGACCAAAACTTTCAGTGAAGCGAGGGATCTCTGGTGACATAAGGTTTAAATACTGACATTTTAAATTAATCATTCAGTCTTGAAAACAAGCAAATGTTTATAATTATGGAACAAAAGACAAGCATGGTGACACAATCAAATGATTAGACTTAATTTGAGAAGAGTTTCTTCATAAGATACAATGCTTGATTCAAATGATAAAGGGATGATTATACAGTTAGGTGGAGAGTTCCTGTACTCTTACAAGAGGAGTAAGGACTTCTTTGCCTATATGGTATATGTGTATACATTCTTGAAAATTAATTAATTGGTACCTCAGTGCTAGCTGGCATTCTCTAGCTAAACATGGGATAAAGGATAATAAGCAGACGTTTCTCCTTTTTATAATATAAGAACAGAGACTTCCAGGGTAATAACTGCTTAAAATTCTGGAATGCATAATCAGGCTAGCAAGGTGAATGACATAGAGTTCTCTTCTCCAACAGGTGATATAATGGTTTAGCGAGGATAGCCTTGGATCATTTTTTAATGACAAAAATTAACTGAAACTACTTGCCTCAATCTGTACTTGTGGAATATTTTATCTTAGGAAGAATAAATACCAGCAGCATTGATGAAACAGGTAAAGAAGGAAATGCTTAGACATTCTCACTTATTTTTTTTTCTCTTTTCATTTGTATACCTGTGCTATCAAAGCAATGTAGCACTTAAATTTTTTTTATTTTATTTTAGATTCAAACACTAGAACACACAGACAGAAAAGAGAAAATAAAAAAAACAAAAAAACTTAAATATTGGAACTTGAATACAAAGTAAGAAAGGGGGAAGCATGTGATGTGCATAGCAGAACAGAAAAGAGGATTCAAAATATGTAATGATGAATTTTCATTTCAAGAAAGTCTGTATGATAAATACTACACATTGTGTTGGGAGCTGCCCATCTTTTCTCTGCTTCCTTATAAATTTTCTTTTGTTTTCTACTGTGCACTTTTCACTTTATTCTTTTTCTACCCTTCCTTCCCTCCCCAAACCTTCCATCCTCTGTCAAGACTACAATTAAATGTGGATATATTTATATAGAGATATAGATACACACATACATATACATATAGACATAGACCTAGACATAGACATAGACATAGACATAAAAGAGAGAGAAACATGTACTTTCCCTATCAAATTCCACTCCTGGTCTGTGTTTTTATGTTTGTACATATCTCTTATTTCCTATCCCTCCTAACTCCTCTACTTCTGCCCACTACCTTGCCCTCCTATCACTTGACCTGCCCTGCTCTAGGGATCCCTCCCTAAGCTCCAATTCCTATAAATCTAAACACCTTTCTCTACCCACCCCCCTTTAACCTATTCCCTCACTCTCCCCTCTAGGGATCTAAAGATCTCTCTTTTCCTCTCCACCCTCCTTATATTCTTACCATTTTGTTTCTTCTTAATTTAGAAGACTTTTATACTCTTCTAGATATGTATGTATTATTCCCTCAAACTCAGTTCCAAAGAAAGTAGGTTACCAAAACTACCAGCCCTCCTCCCCTATCTAATTCCTCTGTATCAACTCTTCTTGCACCTTATTTGTATAAAATAATTACTCTTTTTAATTGTTTTAGTGCTTTTACTTTTTAAAGTCATATCATGCTCAAATCTACACCAATCTTTCCTTTTTTTTTTTTTTGCCTTTTGGAGGGCAATTGGGGTTAAGTAAATTGCCCAAGGTTACACAGCTACTTTTTTTGTGTGGGTGTTAAGTGTCTGAGGCCGAAACCAAACTTGGGTCCTCCTGACTCCAGGGACAGCACTTTACTCACTGTGCCACCTAGCTACCCCCCCAATCTTTCTTAAAAACTACTCAATTACTAATGACAATCTTAGACATACATTTTACATTGTACATATATAAAAAGTAAACAGTCTGTCCTTATTGAATTCCTTGTAATTGGTCTTTGGTATGTACCTTATTTTTCTCTTGGCTCTTTTATGTCAAATCTTCTATTACATTCAGAGTTTTGTTTGTTTGTTTTAGCAAAGTCTTAAAAGTCTGAAATGTTCTTTTTTTTCATTCAGGAATATGCTTAACTTTGCTGGGTATGATATTTTCATCCACACCTCCAGTTCTTTTGCTCTTCAATATATAGTGTTCCAAGACCTATGGTCCTTTATTGTCTCTGCGGCTAGGTCTTGTGTGATGCTAATTGTGGCACCACCATATTTAAATTATTTTATTATTATTGCTTTTAATATGTTTTCCTTTACCTGGGGTTTTCCGAATTTGATTATAATATTCCTATGAGTTTTCCTCATAGGATCTCTTTCAAGTAGTTATTGATGGATTTTTTCTATTTCTATTCCCCTCCCTCTTGTTCTAATGCTTCAGGATAATTTTAAAAAATAATTTCTTTTATTGTTGTATCAAGATTCTTTTTTTTATCATAGTTTTCAGGTAGTCTGATTATTCTTATGTTTTCTCTTCTTGATCTGTTCTCCAGATCAGTTACTTTTCTTATAAGATGTTTCACTTTCTCTTCTATTTTTTTTTTTTTTTTGCTTTTTTTGGAGAGGGGAAGACAGGGCAATCAGGGTTAAGTGACCTGCCCATTATCACATGGCTAGTAAGTATTAAGAGTTTGAGGCTGGATTTGAACTCAGGTTGACCTTACTCCAGGACCAGTGCTCTATTCACTGTGTCACCTAACTACCCCTCTCTTCTATTTTTTATTCTTCATATTTTGCTTAATTATTTCTTGATCTCTTATAACTTCACTGGCTTTGCCTTGGCCAATTCTAATTTTCAAGGTGTCATTTTCTTCCTTAAGATTTTGGATCTCCTTTTCTTTTTTTTTTTAAGCAATTGGGGTTAAGTAACTTGTTCAAGGTTACACGGCCAGTTATTTCTGGGTGTGGTGCTGAGTGTCTGAGCCCTGGAAGTGATCTCCAGGTCATCCCAACACTGGAGCCGGTGCTCTTACTCGCTGAGCCACCTGGCCGCCCCTAAGCAATTGGGGTTAAGTAACTTGCTCAAGGTTACACAGCCAGGTGTTTCTGGTTAAGTGTCTGAGCCCGGGATTCGATCTCCAGGTCATCCTGACACTGGAGCCTGTGCTCTTACTTGCTGTGCTACCCAGCTGGATCTCCTTTTCTAACTGGTTGACTTTCTTTACGTAATATTTTTGTTGTTCTTGCATTATTCCTTTTTTTTTTTTACTTTTTACTCCATTTCTCTCATTTAATTTTTAAAGTTTTTTTTAAGCTCTTCTATGATTCTTTTTAGGTAGGTGACCATTTGACATTACTTTTTGGGGTAGAAGGAGATTTCTTTGCTTCAATATCCTCCTCTAAAATAAACTCTGGTCTTCTCTGTTCCCATAATAACTTTCTATAGTTGAATTCTTTGTCCTTTGCCTGTGTACTTTTTGTAGTAATAGCTTAATTTTTGTAATCACCTCTAGCCCTTGGGTTTGGGTCATTGTGCCTCTTGCTCAGATCTTCAGTTCTCCCTTCTAGTCTGGAACCAAAGTCAAACCTCCAGGCTCTCATAAGTGCCCACAGCCAGGGACATTCTGCCCCACTGCTTCTGCATTCGTTGGGTGTGTGCTAATTCCTTCTTGCCCCACAGCTTTCCACAGCACAGTTGGGTTCCACATTCCTTGTCAGCAGAGGTTCCCCTGATCTTCCCGGCTCAATATGCTCAGCTCCCTTCACTATGCTAGGATAAAAGTTCCTGTGGCTGGGGCTGAGGCAGCCTCCCAAACTAACTAACCCCAGGGCTTGCCACTTGTTGTTAAGGTGGACCCCAGCCTGAAGGTGTTTGCTATTCACAGGAACCTGGGATTTTTCTTCTAATCTTTTGAATTGTCACAGGAAGACCCCTGTTGTGCCTCTATTATTTATTCTTACCCAGACTTTTTTCACCCAAAGGTTCTATTTTATCTCTTTTGTGGGGGAAAACCTTGAGAGCTTGGAATTTTCTTTCCTAAGTCACTATCTTCCAAGAATCCTCTCATCTAGCACTTCTTGATATTATTCAATGAATTCACCCATAATCAAATTATGGTACCATCTGTGGAATTCTACAAATTGGGTTCACCATAAAGCACTGGAAAATTCTATGACTCAAAGAAATACAAAACTGAAGAAATTTAACAAGAAATATTCATTTTTTAAAATGTAGAATACTATTGGAAGTAATGGGGAGTAAAAGGTAGGAACAAAGGGAAATTCACACTTCAACACCACAAACTATATCATAAAATAGCAATCATCAAAACCATTTAATATTGTTTTAAAAATAGAGAAGTAAATCAACAGAACATACTGAACAAGAGGAAATCAGGGGAAAATGGAACTCAATCACTGTGTTTTTTATAAACTACAAACTACAAATTATTTAGGACAGATTTAACTATTTGATAAGAACTGCAGAGAAAATTGGAAAGCAATTTGACAGACATTAGACTTAGATCACATATTATACCATGATCTAGAATAAGTTCAAAATGGACACATGACCAAAATGTTAAAGATCTTACCTTAAAAATAGGTAATTTTTCACAGCTATGGGTAGGAGATATATTCTTAAGCAAACAAGGGAGGGATGAAGGTAATCACAAAAGAAAAAATAAAAATGTCAATGTCATGAAATTGAAAGGCTCTTGCACAAATAAAAATTAATGCATTTAGGTCAGGGTGGGGAACCTGTAGCCTCAAGGCCACATGTAGCCCTTTGACTTCGGGACCACACTTAAGGACCTAGAGTACCACATGTAGCCTTAAGGCCACAGGTTCCCCATTCCTAAAGAGGGGAATCAGTGAAATGGGGAGAAATATTTGTATTAAACTTCTCAGATAAACTTTTGGCATCTATGATATATGACAACTAATGGACCAAAAGTCATTTTCCAATAGGTAAGTGGTAAAAGGATAGGAGAAGTGATTTTCAAAAAATCTGCAAACTCTTAACCATAAGAATGATCCAAATCATGCAAAAAAGAGAGAAATGCAAATCAAAACAACCCTGAGATTTCACCTCCCAACCAGCAAATTGACAAAGATGACAAAAGATGAAAATAGTCAATTTTGAACATATTGTTGCATGTTGTTGAAGATAATGCACATTGGTGCATTGTTAGTGGAGTTGTGAATTAGTATAGTCATTTCAGAGTAATTGTGCAGAGCGACTAAATTGTCCATATGCTTTAAATAAGATTTTCTGCTATTAGAGATACACCTCAGTGAGGTCACTGATAAGAAGAAAGCCTTGAAAATATTTCAAGTTATTTATAGTAGCACTTTGGAGACTAGCAATAAAACAAAGTAGATGTCCATTGATTGGCAATGGCTAAACAAATTGTGATTCGTGAATATAATGGAGTATCACTGTGCCAAAATGTAAACAAATATGGTGAATACTTGGGAAAACCCCATATTAACTGATAGAGAATAAAGTAAGCAGAGCCAAGAAAATAACGTGTACAATAACTACAACAATGTAAATGGGGGTGGGGGAAGACAAATAATCAAAAATAAATATTAGAACATTACAAAGAACACACAGCTCCAAAAAAGGGATATAAGAAGATACTTCCCCTCTATTCTTTTGTAATAGTAAAAATTCCATGAATATAGAATCTTGTATATATTTTCAGATATTTTAATGTATTGATTAGTATTGCTAATTTTTTCTCCTTTTTTTCTTTAAAAATATTCTTTATTATATGAATGCTCTCTAGAAGTGGGAGAGGAAAAATATAGGGATGATAGCAATAAAATATATTTTTAAAAAAGAAATTCTCCTCTAGGACTAATGATTGTTTAAGCATATTCAATAGCATCATTGATAATTAGCTTTTTGGGTTTTTTTTAATGGTTTATTAACTTCTGATTTACATCATTCATTTCTGCCAGATTTTGAGTTACAAATTTTCTCCCCATTTTTGCCCAACCCACTGCCCCAAAATAGCATTCCCACAGGATATCCCCTCCTCCAATCTGCTCTCTCCCATATTTTCTCCCATACCCCTTTCGACTTTTCCAGTGGATCTCTATGCCTCAGTGCCTGTATATCTTATTTCCCAATTACATGTAAGATGGTATTAATAATAGTATATATATATATATATATATATATACATATAGAGATAGATAGATAGATATAGATATACATATATATATACATACACACATATATATGCATATATATACATATATATATATTTGAATATTTGATTTTAAAACTTTCGATTCCAGATTCATTCCCTTCATTCCTTCTCACCCACCCTTACTGGGAAGATAAGCAGTTCAGTATAGGTTGTACATGTGTGGCTAATGCAAAACAATAACATAGTATATATATTGTAAAAGACTGACTATATTTCCCCTCCCCCCTATCCCACCTCCCACTTGTTCTATTCTCTACTTTGATCCTGTCCCTTTTCAAAAGTGGGTGCTTCCAACTTCCCTCCCCCCAGCCTGCCCTCCCTTCCATCATCCCCCCTCTCATCCCCTTCCCCCCCTATTCTCCTGGAGAGTGAGATACCCTATTTAGTGTGTATTTTACTCCCTCCTGAAGCCAGATTCAATGGAATAAGGTTGACCCATTCCCTTTTGCCTTCCTATTCTTCCCCTCCATTGTAACCATTTCCCCTTGCCTCTTCTGTATGAGATAGTTTACCCCAATCTGTCTCTCCCGATCTCCTCATTATATTCCTCTCACCTCTTAATTTCACCTTTTAAGTATCATCCCTTCCTGTTAAATTGATCCTATGCCCTCTATCTATGTATACCTATAAATATATATACATATATATATACACATTCACATATGTATTCATATGCCCACATACCCTCATATATATAATCCCTTCAACTACTGAGAAAAGTTTCATAAATTACAATTATTGTTTTTCCATGTAGGAATGTTAATAGTTCAACTTTGGTAATTTCCTTATGATTTCTTTTCCCTGTTTACCTTCTCATGCTTCTCTTGCTTCTTGTATCTGAATGTCAAATTTTCTATTCAACTCTGATATTTTCAGCAAGAATGCTTGAAAGTCCTCTATTCCACTGAATGACCATATTTTCCCCAGAAACATGATACTCAGTTTTGCTGGGTAGGTGACTCTTGGTTTTAATCCCAGCTCCTTTGCCCTCCAGAATATCATATTCCAAGCCCTTTGATCCCTCAGTGTAGAAGCTGCCAGATCCTGGGTTATCCTGATTGTGTTTCCACAATATTCAAATTGTTTGTTCCTGGCTGCTTGTAATATTCTCTCCTTAATCTGGGAATTCCAGAACCTGGCTATAATATTCCTAGGAGTTTTCTTTTTGGTATCTTTTTCAGGAGGTGATCTGTGGATTCTTTCAACCTCTATTTTGCCCTCTGGCACTAAAACATCAGGGCAGTTTTCTTTGAGAACTTCCTGGAGGATGATTTCTAGGTTCTTACTTTGGTCATGGCTTTCAGGTAGTCCAATAATTTTTAAATTATCTCTCCTGGATCTATTTTCCAGGTCAGTGGTTTTTTTCCCATGAGATATTTCACATTGCCTTCTATTCTTTCATTTGTTTGGATCTGTTTAACAGCATCCTGATTTCTCATAAAGTCTTTAGCTTCCATTTGCTCCAATCTAATTCTGAAGCAATGATTCTCCTCATTGAGCTTTTGAGATTCTTTTTCCATCTGGCAAATTCAGCTTTTTAAGGCATTCTCCTCATTGCCTTTTGAGCCTCCTTTGCCATTTGAGTCAGTCTGTTTTTTAAGGTATTATTTTCCTCAGTCAGGCTGTTGACTCTCATTTCATAATTTTCTTGCATTGTTCTCATTTCTCTTCCCAGTTTTTCCTCCACTTCTCTTATCTGCTTCTTAAGGTCCTCTATGGCCTGTAACCAGCTTGTATTTTCCTTTGAAGCTTTTGGTGCAGGAGTTCTGACTTCACTGTCTTCCTCCTGTTCCTTGCTTTGCTCCTTTTTGTCCCCAAAATAGTAGTGTAATGTTGGCATCTTCTGTCTGCTTTGTTTCCTTTGCCTGCTCATTTTACCACTCAATTACTTGACTTTTGGGCTTTTTGCCACAGTAGGACTCTGCCACCAGACAGGGGAGCTTTCATTCCAAATGCTGGGGTTTTCTCAGCTGCCGGAGATATTAGATGGGTGCCCTCTCTAAGGTCTCACCACGCTCTGGCAAGCTGGACACACACCCCAGGACCTCCATCCTAGACTGCAATCTAGATCCAAGCAGGTTAAAGCAAGAGCAATTACCCCTCAGACTGGTGCTTGGTCCCCCTACACTCTGCAGGCCAGGAGCTGAAGCTGCCATGTGGCACTGGCTGGCTATGCTGGCATCTCAGCAGCTTCTCGCCCCAAGGGTAAAAGCCACGCACTCCCACTTACTTTTCCCAAAGCCCAGACTGCACTGGCCTGTCACTTTGTCCTTCACATCTATGTGTTGATAAATCTGGAAATGGCCACAGCTGCTGCTGATCTGGAGTCCCTCTGGCCCGCCCTGGGGCTAAAGCCTCGGCGTGGGGCTGGGCTCAGCTCCCAGAGCTGCACTGGATTTCTGCTGGCCTGCAGGGCTGTCCTCAGCGGGAGGTTAGCTTTTCTGTGTTATTTTGTGGGTTCTGCAGCTCCAAAGTTTGTTTAGAGTCCCCTTTTTACATGGATTGGGGAAGGTGGAAGAAGGAGCCGCGGGAAGGTCGTGCTTCTACTCTGCCATCTTGGCTCCACCCTGATAATTAGCTTTTTAAAATCATGTAGATTTTAACAAATCTTTTTCCCTCATAAGAACAATAAGGAACCAATTAACTACAGGCATTGTATAGAGATGCTGTTTATATTCCCTTTTAACAACACACTTGGTGTCTCACCAAAATATCATTATAGAACTAAAGTATATGTAGATTGAAAGCAGTGATGGACCTTTGAAGCCATATAATCAACCCCTGTATTTTACAATTAAGGAAATTAAGACCCCAAAACACTAAGCAAGGTCAGAACGGTAGCAAATTGCAGAACCAGGATGTGAGTCCATGATGTATGATTTCAAATCCAGTATTCTTTCCACTGTACCTTTCTGCTGTTGATAGAGAACCATTGACCTAGATCTAAAAGACATTTTAGAGGTCATCCATTCCAAACCATTCATATTATAGATTAGAAAACTAATGTCCTGCAAGGTTTAGTAACTTATCCAAAATCACAAAGGTAATACACATTATTGTCAGGATCTTAATTCAGGTCTTCTGATTACAAACCAAACACTCTTTTTTACTGCACCATACTGCCAGTTGATGAACTATTCTTTTAAAGGACATCTTTTTTAATTAGAAGTATAAGAGGATCTTCTTTTCCCCTGAGAGAGAGAGAGAGCTTGTCAGTTTTCAAATGGATTGATGTAATGGCTAGATGCAAATCATATGACATTCATTCTTTCTTGTATGTCTCATGTCTTAATATAACATCCTATGATCTTTGTTGACAACTTCTTAGAATCTGTTCCAATAGTATAAATGTGTCAGACATTAATTGCAAGTGGTGCAAATCAATTCCACAAGAGGTTTTTGGGCTACCCCATTGTAACTACGTGAGGAAACTTCTCTGTGAAAGGGTTATAGAACATTTATTTTATAGTTCCCAGAAGAATCTATAGAGTCATCATCACTCTCTTGAAGAACACCTACTGGTCTCAGCAATATTGGCATGGGAACTTTCTATAATATATTGTGGAAAGGTTTTTTGTCTTGTTTTGTTTTTGTTAATCATAATATTGAGCTAAGTGTCTGGCACACAGTAGGTACTTAATAAATGTTTTCTGAATGAATGAAAGTTGTTTTTTTATCAATTACTGCTGCACAACAACCAATATTAACATAATCTTATACTAATGCCCACAATTACCTACATATTACTAATACTGTTGGTTAGAGCTATCTGACTGAATAGATAGCACAGGTTTTAGCAGCAATTCTTTCATTTCTTTAACATGTACTTATTTGGTTCAAGTGGCTGAGACCTTTTTTTCAGGCAATATTAATTCTGATTCTAATTCAGTAAGGGGAAATTAGTATAGAAGTTTGTGGTGAACTCCATATAAAATGTGATTCCACAACATGGCAATTATGGATTTCTTAGTACCATAGAGCTGAGGGAAAATGTCTGCAGGTTCTATAACCCTCATCAGGCTATGAATTGATGCTGCTTCAATGGAGCCATGATTCCAATGATGTAGGCCATCCCTCCACAGTTGCAGAACAAACATTACTTCTTGTCCTGTTACGTGTGCTATTTTTCATCCATTAATCTTTGAAGTCACATAGACTTTCCTTTTGTTTAATTTTTAACATAAGTTTTGTTCATGTCTTTTGTTTTGACTTCTCCTACATTTTCCAGTGCATTGCTCTCTACTTCTTTTGTCCTTCTAAAGGAACTCCCATCCTGGGTCCCTTAATATTTTTTTAAGAAAAATGCCAATTGCTACATAACTGGCATTTCTCTAATCCCACATATCTTTAATAATGCTGAGTATGCCACCTTTGTCATGGAAATCATAATTAATTATTGAATATGTTCCAGCTTACTTATGTCTACCATAGGTTTTGTTTTGTTTTGGTTTGGGTTTTTTTTTTTTTGGTTCATTTGTTATTTCTATAGAGATTTAGAATTCATCTTGACCAAGTTCACACAGTTAATAAGTGGCAGAGCCAAGGTATGAACCCAAACTCTCTGCCTCCAAATCCAATCTTCTTTCCACTATTCCATGATTTCTCCTCCTGAGAGTGTCCTATTTCAAAATTCACATCTCAATAACATGTTTGGGAGAATGTTGATGTTAAAAAGGTGGACTTTTTGACAGGGAATAGCTTTGAATCATTGAAAACAGTGAATGTTTTCTAATTTTTTTCTGCCTTCCAAAAATCCTCTGATTTTCAATATCAAGTAGGATATAAAACAAGGAAACATACTCACCAAAGGCATTTGACAGTATAATAGAGGATCACTAGCATAAAGTCCAAATGGGAAGGGAATTCCCTTCTCTATCCCTATGGATAGAGAGGTTGTCCAAATTCTACTGTTTTCAGATGTGTTGAATATGCTACAAGGCCAAGTAAACTAGGTGAGATTATGATCTATGAACTTTTCTGGAGGCACTTGAAGGGAACATCCAATCTCTTGGAACAGACCATTGACTATCATTTGGTTTTAAGTATATAATGGAACTACCTTCATTCAGAATAACCTGCAGATAGCTAAAGAGAACCAAGAAGTAGAGGACCTTAAGTTCTGTGCACAGACCCCAAAATGCCAAAAGACATAGAAAAACAAGATTGTGGAATTGCTTGGGAAATCCAACTGAATTGATCACCTAAGCCAAGCACAAGTGTTTTCAGAAAGAGAAAGATAAGGACATAACCCACCTAAAAAAAGACAAAAAAACTGAAAGAGAAAAGAAAGCACTATTCAGAATCTGTTGGTGCCAACTCTTTAGACTGTAGTAAGTATCTTGTAAATAGAGGAATGAAATAAAGTGGGGGCAAAAGCACCCATCCATAGCCATCCTCACACAGCCAACAGGGATCCGGAGTGGTCTAATGCAGAAATTACCAGAAGCTGCAGGAAGAGCTCATGGTTAATTATATAAACAGGAGAACAGCTTGAGTTATGCAGTATGAGATCACCCTATGGCTCATAGTTGAAGAAAGTCTAGGAGGGGAAAGGAAAAGGAGTCCTCCTTTAGCCTTGCAGATTACCTTGTGATTTATCTTGTGTTCTAGGGTTCCCAAGAGGTTGAAGTTTCTTGAGTTCATGATCACTCTGGCCTCCTGAAGGGAGACTTCTTTAATAGCATGCTTCATGGAGGAGAAGGTGACCCTTCACAGATGACTGCCCCAGAGATAAAGCCATGCTATGAGGAGAGAGGAGATGTGGACCTTGCCAACCTTCCATGATATTGCTGTGACTTTCTTGGATGAGTGTATTCAAGGTAAATATAGAGCATTTTCTAAGTAGCTATATAAGGTGACTTTACCTTTGAAAAGTCGTCAAAGTATGAGTATAATAGTCTACTTGAGTGCTCTATGTTTCTGTACTTGTTCATGGTCTCCTGTGAATCCTTGGTGTCTTGTGTGTTTTATGTGGTGGAACAAATAAATATCATTCTATACTTGATACCCACATTGAATAGTAGTTATGCCAAGATCTTGTTTCCTCTACTTAGGGAAATCTAGACATGAGCTGTACCTAACTTTCACTCAATTTCTCTATTTACTTTATTCTGGGGTGAGGGAAACAATGAGAGACAATGAACCCTTTAGAAGGTTAGCTTTAAAGATCATACAAAAAATATGAATTGAGTCCTCATAGGGCTGCAGATGACCTAAAAATTACAGTGACATTCAATTATGAGAACTGAAAAGGAATGTATCCACTTGGTGGCACTGTCTGGTAGAGTTTAGGGGTTTCAATTGGAAAAAGAAAAGGGAAGGAAGATATAGTCTTTCCTTTCTTAGGCCAATATGGGCGTTTTCACATTCTTAACTCTCTTGAGCTGATGCTATGGGCCTGACCTTCCATTAGACAATCAAGGACAGAAGAACTTCAAAAGAAAAGGGACCACTAGGTGATGAACTTGCCTGAGGTTAAATTGCCTGGGAGAACCATGTCCTATTTTTATTAAGTCTGTTTATACCACCCAAATCTGTTCACTAATGACTCCTAGGATGGCCTAAGATAATGGTGAGTTAAGAGTTTCATGGTTAATCTTTCTTTGTTATTAAGGAGCTTAAAAGAGATATTAATTTTTAAAAAGTCAAAATCCATAGCAAGCTCTTCCATATGGCTCAAGCTCCTTACAGGGAGAATCCTTGACCTACCTTCAACAATCCAAAAAGAATCTCTCTCTCCTTCTCCCTTTCCATCTCCCTTTCCCTCTCTTTCTCCCTCTCCCTTTCCCTTTCTCTTTCTCTCTCCTTCTCCCTCTCCCACTCCATCTCCCACTCTCTCTCTCTCCTGTATATAGATGCATGCACAGCAGATATGTATATATGTTGTATGCATACATATACAATATATGTCATGCCATCAGGCATTCATTGGTTTTATTTTCTTTTAGGCCCTCCCTCAAGATGAAGTAAATGTATGCTATTTACCCAGATGGGGGAGCCTAAATACTTCAGAGACTTTTGCAGATCTCTCATAGGGACAATAGTCTGTGGTAGCTTCAGACTGTTCCAGTTACACACTTCTCAGAAGTTGGAAGTATTGTTGTTGAGGCAACATCTAATTAGGGGGCAAAATACCTGAAACGCTCATTCTCTAGTCTCTCAAAAATACCTCCTGGAGCTGCTCTTCCTTTCTCCACCCACCAGTTTACAGTGTGCCGTCTCACTACTCCTGTCCTACTCCCCAAATCCTAAGCCTAGCTACCTCTGGTGCCCTTCCCACAGAATCGAGGTGCTCATTCCAACAACTACCGTGTTTCCCCGATAATAAGACCTATCCCGAAAATAAGCCCTCCCCTTACTGTGTAAGATTCCTCTAAAATAAGCCCTCCCCTTACTGTGTAAGATTCCTCTAAAATAAGCCCTCCCCGAAAATAAGCCCTATTTAGATTGCTACTGTAGTGAAGGTGATACCCTGCGCTACATGCTATATTACGTTACCCTCTGTATGCACTGTCCCCGCACCCCCCCCGTGAAACGCACGCCGTGCTCCGAGCTGCATCCAATCAGAGCTGCAGCAGTGAGAGCGTCATCCTGTTCTTCCCCAGTGATTTGCTTATTGAATAAAGGTACATTTTTTTGTTCACATTTACCTGTTCATTAAAATTGCTGTCAATGTTCATTAAAATAAGCCCTCCCCTGAAAATAAGCCCTCTGGTGTTTTTCTGTCCAAAAACATTAATAAGACAGTGTCTTATTATCGGGAAAACATGGTACAGTCCAAGATGTTCCATTCTGACATGCAAACCTTCAGCTCTCATCATGCATTCCTGTGTTCCAGAGGCACCTCCAGCTGCAGGCATGAAGCACAAGAAATGGAAAACAATAAAATGCCATTATTGCACTACAATGCCCCTAGAATTTATCATCAGTTAAGCCTCAGCATAAAGCAATTAGGAAATAAAGTGATTTAGGTAGATGATTGGAGGCCCTGAAAAGTCAACTGGCGACAATGCACCAGTGTTTTAGTTCATAGAACATGTTACTGAAGTTGGGCAAAAGATAAGACATGGGAGTCCAAAGAAATAAGCATTTGCAATCCTGGGGATTTGACAGCAGGTTTCAGAAATCCAGCCACGTCCAAACAAAACCAGGAACTTGGACATCAGAAGACAAGACAAGAACCCCAGTTCCTGAAACAGGGCTCCACAAGGATAGGGCATGGTCACAGAGAATAAGGTAAGAACCCAATTATTTATACCAATTTACAAAGTTGAAATGTGACAAAAGCAAGGCTATTTGAAAATTTCTTCCATATGGCCCCTTATACTTTCTCTGACTAGAGACAAAATTAGCCCCAGACTCTGTGGGTAGGACCAAGTCTAAGGTAAAACTTAAATAGTTAGAAGACTGTAAGAACTTGGTACCAACCAAGTCAATTAATTACAAAGCATATTTGAGGTTTCTAATGAAAGGCTATTGAATGAAGGCCTAAACATTTTGAAAATTAGCCTAGAATCCCAGATTTATGCATTAATCTTTCTAACCCTGGAAAACTGCAGGTATTATGCTAATCCAGTGATCCAGTCATTTTTCACTGTCTTGGTCATAATAGACCAGTCTTTGACATTGCTATTCGTGCAAAATTACTCCTCGGGAAATTGTTCTGGAGAGCAAAGGGACACACTGGCACAGTTTATAGGCCCACAGGAAGTGACCTTCACCTGTTTACCTTGATTACATTTTGCTTCAACAAGTTTCCATGAGACTTTAAAGTTTTCCATCTATAATAAGAACTTTGCCAAGGAGGCAAACAAAGCATTATATAAGCTTGGAAAAGGGACTCCAAACATCTTTAATGATGACAGACTCCCCAAGAATATGTCTACAGAACAAATCTGCATAAGCATAGGGATTTATTAACTGGGTCATCTTTTTTACATGTAAAACTTCAATGATTTAATGATGCTATACCACTTTAACTCCTTGGCACATGGAAATGGAAGTGCCTCCTGCCCAGAAGACAATTGCCAACAATGAACACCCTGGAAGGCACTAATGTAAAAGGATTAGTGAGTTAGTGCAGACAAAATGAATTATGCTTAGTACTTAAGGGTTTTCTATGGGCACTAGTAGGATAAATGAGATATTATTAGTACTGTACATTTTGTGCCAGAGGCAATATCTAGCACTAGAGAGTTTTATCCCAGTTGATATGCCAGCCTGCATGGTATGTTAGTCCAAGTTGATGCTGATAAAGTAAAGTGGAGTTGCTAACACAAGCAGAAAAAAAACAATCCTCTAAGCCCTTGTTTTCCTTGGGACCAAGCAAGATAAAAATCAATACAGCATGCTAATTTGAGAGGCAAAACAAAAATGCACTGAGGATATAGGATTATTTTTTAAAATACTATTTTTTTTCAGATTTCCTGTGCTTATTACTATACATCAAACACTCAAAGAAGAGCACTCAATATGCCTGAAAGGACTTGGCTTTGACTTCTTCTACTTTGATCTACTTTTGGATCATTTCTATTCTCCATTTTTCTTGCCTCCATACTGATAATAACCATATTTTGGGAGGAAGGAGAACAGAAAGGACTATGAGGTAATGTTTTTACTATCTGCATCTAACTATCCTAGGGTCAGTTTGAGATAGCTTCTAATTCCGAATCTATAAGAATGATTTCGGAAAAAAAAAAAAGACTTCCCTTAAGTAATAAAATACTTTGGGTGATACTAGCAATGAAAGAACACCCTTATTATAGAATTAGAGTATTCAAAGTTCTTATATGAATTGTGCAAGTACAAATCTAATCTTTATTGGGAAGACTGTGTTAAGGTATTCTAATAGTGAAACTAGTGACTGGTAAACCGGACCTTGGATAGGGTAGAAAGAAAGATGGAACAGAAAAGGGAGGACAAAATATGGGCTGTGTACATCAACCTGAGGGCAGGTACCTAATTACATTAAGTATCTGGACCAAACATCTGTCTAGGGTTACTGGCATGTCCTTTATCTTAAGTCTTCCAATGAAGGAAATAGGAGAGTTCTATCAAGGCTAAAAAAACAAACAGAAAGAAAAGCAGAAAAAGAGAATTCTATCTGGTAGAAGATCTCAGGTTAAGAATAACATGAGATGGCTAGGAGCCAAGATGGTGGAGTGAAGCCAGAGACTTGCCTCCAGTTTCACACAAACTTTTGCAAATACCTCTAACTAATGACTCCACACAAATTCTAGAGCATCAGAGCCTACAAAAGGACAGAGTGGAACAAGTTTACAATCCAAGGCAACTAGGAAGATCAGAAAGGTCTGTTACACCAATGTGAATGAGGAGTGCAATTAGCAAAGGCCACATGCCAACATAGACCTGGCACAAGAAAATCCAGAGCATGCCTTCAGGCAACTGAATCAGTGACAACAGTGGCAATTTCCAGACCTCTCAGCCCAGACACCAAAGATAACTTAGAAGGTTGGCAGGAAAGGTCTATTGCACCTGAGTGAAAGAGGAACACAGTCCATGCCAGCACAGCCCCAGCCCCAGGAAACCAGGAACAAGATTTGGCATCTACTAATCAGTAGTAGTAGCAGCTGCTTCCACAGCTTTCAGCTCACAGATGGTAAGAGTATTGAATAACTGGTCAGAAAGAGATTATAGATATCTCTTTCCTAGCACCGAGGCAGGAGGACTCTGTTGCTTTCCCGGTATTCAGATCTAAGTTGAAGTCCTGGATGGCAGTCCTCAGGGCTAGGAGGAACACTATCATACCAGAACTTGCAGTAACAGTGGAGCCAGGACCCTTCTCAGAGTTCCAGGACAGAAAAGAGTGCTTGTAGTCATTCACAGACTAGAGCATAGGTCAGGAGAGTAGTAAACACCTCACCTTAGATCATAACACCTTGGAAGAACTGAAAACTTACCCATCCCAAGAAATATCTCTGAAAACAATTGCATAAAACCCCTGAAGCTTGGGACAATGCACCCTCCACCCTAGAAGCAGAGTCCTACTTTAACAAAGAGTTAAAAGTCAAGTAATAGGCTAGGGAAATGAGCAAGCAATTGAAGAAAAAAAAACTCTGACTATAGAAAGTTATTATGGTGACAAGGAAGATCAAATCACACCCTCAGAAGAAGACAACAAAGTCAAAGTTCCTACATCCAAAGCCTCCAAGAAAAAAAAAATATGAATTAGCTTCAGGCCATGGAAGAGATCAAAAAGAATTGTGAAAATCAAGTAAGAAAGAAAGAGGAAAAACTGGGAAGAGAAGTGAGAGCGATGGAAGATAATCATGAAAAACAAGTCAATAGCTTTGTAAAGGAGACACAAAAATATACTAAAGAAAATAACACCTTAAAAAATATACTAGGCCAAATGGCAAAATGAGGAGAAAATGTCTTGAAAAATAGAATTGGCCAAATAAAAACAGAGGGGAAAAAATCACTTAAGAAAATAAGCTCTTTAGAATTAGACAAATGGAAGAGGTGGTACAAAAACTCACTGAGGAAAATAATTACTTAAAAATAAAAATTAAGCAAATGGAAGCTAATGATTTTATGAGAAATCAAAAACAATAAAACAAAACCAAAAAGGGGGGGGGGGGGAGAGAAGAAGACAATGTGAAATATTTCATTGAAAAAACAACTGACCTGGAAAATGGATCTAGGGGATCCAGGGGAGATAATTTTTAAATTATTAGACTACCTGAAAGAAAGGATCAAAAAATGAGCTTAGACATCATCTTTCAAGAAATTATCAAGGAAAACTGCCTTGATATTTTATATGTAGAAGGTAAAATAGAAATTGAAAGAATCCATTGATCATCTCCTGAAAGAGATCCAAAAATGAAAACTCCCAGGAATATTATAACCAAATTCCAGAGCTCCCAGGCCAAGGAGAAAATATTACAAGCAGCTGGAAAGAAACAATTCAAGTATCATGGAGCCATAGTCAGGATAACACAAGATTTAGCAGCTTCTACATTAAAGAATTAGAGGGTTTGGAATATGATATTGCAGAGGGAAAAGGACCTAGGATTAAAACCAAGAATCACCTGTTTAGCAAAACTGATTACTATCCTTCAGGGGGAAAGAAATGGATATTCAGTGAAACACAGGACTTTTAAGCAGTCTAGATGAAAAAACAACAGAGCTGAATAGAAAATATGACTTTCAAATACAAGACTCAAGAGAAGCATAAAAAGGTAAACAGAAAAAGGAAATCATAAGGGACTTAATAAGGTTAAACTGCTTATAATCCTACATGGGAAGATGATACTTGTGAAGAACTTTCTCATTATTAGGACAGTTAGAAAGAGGATATATAGACAGAGGCTACAGGTGTAAGTTGAATATCAGGGGATGATATCTAAAAAAAATCAAAGGGTGAAAGAGGAACATATTGGAAAAAGGGAAAGGGAGAGGTAGAATGGGGTAAATCACTTGACATAAAAGAGGCCAACAAAAGCCTTTACAGTGGAGGGAAAGAGATGGGGAGGTGAGCAGAAATGAGTGAACCTTACTTTCATCAGAATTGGTTCAAAAAGGGAATAACATACACACTCATTTGGGTATAGAAATCTATTTTACCCTACAGGAAAATAGAAGGGGAAGGGGACAAGAGAAAAGAGGGGTGAAAAAAAGAGGGCAGATTGAGGAAGGGGTATTCAGAAGCAAAACACTTTTGAGGAGGGATAGGGTAAAAGGAGAAAGAGAATAGAATAAATGGGGGGATAGGATGGAGGAATTAGCAATAGTAACCATGAAAAATATATTTTGAGGCAAGTTTCTCTGATAAAGACCTCATTTCTCCAACACAGAACTGAGTCAAATTTATTAAAAAAAAAAAACAACAATAGAAGAGCCATACCCCAATTGATGAATGACCAAAAGGTATGAACAGTTTTCAGATGAAGTAATCAAAGGTATGTATTGCCACATTAAAAAAAAATGCTCTAATCTATCTTGCCCTACTGGAAAGTCACAGGGGGGATGGGAGAGGATATAGGAGAGAGCATATTGGGGAAGTGGTATACAGTAGGATTGCTGTTTTGGGGTGGTGGGTAGGGGAAAGACAGGGAAGAACATTTGTAACTCAAAATCTTGTAGAAATGAATGGTGTAAACTAAAAATAAACATAAATTTTTTTTTTAAGCAATTGGGGTTAAGTAACTTGCTCAAGGTTACACGGCCAGTTATTTCTGGGTGTGGTGCTGAGTGTCTGAGCCCGGGATTCGATCTCCAGGTTTTCTCAACACTGGAGCCGGTGCTCTTACTTGCTGTGCTACCTGGCCGCCCCAATAAACATAAAATTTAATTTTGAAAAATGCTCTAACTCATTGTTAATGGGAGAAATGCAAATTAAAACAATTCTTAGGTACTACCTCATGCCTATTAGATTGGCTAATAGAGAAAAAAAGAAAATGATAAATGTTGGAGAGGATGTGAGAAAAATGTGACATTAATGCACTGTCAGTGGAATTGTGAACTGATTCGCCCATTCTGGAGAGCAATTTGGAAATATGCATGAAGGGCTATAAAACTGTGCATACCCTTATAATGGTAATGGGAATTTGAAGATCTTCCCCGCCCCTCAATGAGCCTAAGGGAATTTGAAGACCTTCCCTGATTTGAAAATCTTCCCTGACCCCAATAGGCTGAATGTAATCACATGGAGCCTGAGGTGGGAGGAGTTTGCTGAAGGAGCAAAGAGCAGAGCCTCCAGGAAGCTGTGAGTTAGAACAGGTAGAGTTGGAAGGAGGAGAAGACACACCCAGGGAGACAGCTAGGCTCATGAGTGTTTGTGGGAAGGCAAAAGAATGGTTTGGCTCTCCGTGGTGTTATCATCTCTTAACTTCTTTGCTACTTTTATGGATTCAGCTTTCTGGTTTTGGGATTTGGTTTTGTGGTGCCTGAATGAATGTTTTGCTTCTGTCTTCTATATGGAGCATCTGCTATATTTTGTGATTGAGCACTATGCCAGCATATTATTCACAGTCACTGTGGACACTGTGAATATTGTGTTGATGCTATAAGCCTTTGACCAGACAATATCACTTCTAGTTCTGTATCTCGAAGAGATCATAAAAACAGGAAAAGGACCCACATGTACAAAAATATTTTTAGTAACTCTTTTTTGTGGTGGCTAAGAATTGGAAATTGAGGTGATATCCATCAATTGGGGAATGGCTGAACAAGTTATTGTATATGAATGCAATGGAATACTATCATTCCACAGCAAATGATAACAGGCAGAATTTAGAAAAATCTGGAAAGACTTACATAAACTGATGCTGAGTGAAGTGAGTAGAATCAGAAGAACATTTTACACAGTAACAGCAAAATTGTACGATGTCTAACTTTGATAGATTTATCTCTGCTTAGCAATGCAAGGATCTAAGACAACTCCAAATGACTCATAATGGAAAATGCTATCCACATCCAGAAAAAGAACTATCAGGGTGGCTAGGTGGTACAGTGAACAGAGCACCAGCCCTGGAGTCAGGAGGACATGAGTTCAAATTCTGCCCCAGACACTTGACACACTAGCCATGTGACTTTGGGCAAGTCACTTAATCCCAATTGCCCTCCAAAAAACAAAAGAACTATGGAGTCTAAATGCAAATCAAAGCATACTATTTGCCCTCTCTCTTTTTTTGTTTCTTGTTTTTCATGGTTTCTTTCACTGGTTCTAATTCTTCTTTACAACATGACTAATGTGAAAATATGGTTCATTATATATATATATGAAGAGAGAGAGAAAGAGAGAGAGCCTGTATCAGATTGCTTGGCCACTTGGAGTGGGGGAAGGGAGGGATGGGAAGAAAATTTGGAAATCAAAATCTTGTGGAAGGCAATTGTGAAAACTAAGAATTAGTTAATAAATTAACTAACTAAAATTTAAAAAATTAAGAAATGATGAGCCAGGGGTGACCAGGTGGCAGTGAGTAAAAGCGCCAGCCCCAGTGTCGGGAGACCTGGGATCGGTTCTGGCCTCAGATACTTGGCACCCACACAAAAATAACTGGCCGTGTAACCTTGAGCAAGTTACTTAACCCCAATTGCTTTAAAAGAAAAAAAAAAAGAAAGAAATGATGAGCTGGATGCTCTCTGAAAAAACCTGGAAAGACTTACCTGAGTTGATTCAAAGTGATTATGTGCTGTCCTACAAAATAAAAGCAATATTGTAAAATAATCAGCTGTAAATGACAACTATTCTCAGCAATACAATGATCCAAGACAACTCTGAAGGATTTATGACAAAAAAAATATGTTATTCATCCCTAGAGAAATTACTGATGACATCTGAATACAGGTTGAATGATACTTTATTTCCTTTATTTTTCTTGAGCTTTTTGTCTGTATTTTACAATATGACCATTATGGATATGTTTTGAATGTCTACACATGTACAACCTATTTCACATTGCTTGCCTTCTCAGTGAGGTAGGGGTTGGATAAAAGGAAGGAATTTGAAATTCAAAATTTTAAAGATGAATGTTAAAAATTGTTTTTACATGTAACTGGGGGAAAATAAAATACTAAGAAATAAAAAAAACATGAAACATTTTTTAAAAAAAGAATAACATGAATGATGTGGGATAGGAGAGGATTAGTATCATGATTCTAGGACAGCCATAATTATTGTGGATTAAACAGGGTTTCCACTCAGAGCAGCAGCATCCAGATAAGCCATGCTTCTTTTCAATACCATACCCAACCCTACCTTCATCATGACTTCTTTCTCATAGATTTTTACTTTCTCCCTAAATCCCATAGGAACTATGGTCAAAGGGGTCAGTCCACTGACCTTACTTGGTATGACAGCATATGAAATCAGACTCTCCTCGATACTGCCACCACTTGTCTTTCTCAAATACTTTTGCCCTAGGTGAAATTAATTCTACTTTTGGATATGATCCTAGATCCTCTGGTTTGTTGAAGGGAATGATCAGAGTCTAGATGATGCAGCTTTATTTAAAAAGGAACACCAAGAGTTACACTCTATATAGTTTCAGAGATACATAGTACAATGAATAGAATGCTGGATGTAGAGTCAAGAAAACTTGGGCTCAATTCCAGTCTCAGATACTTACTAGCTATGCAACATTTTGTAAGTCACTTAACCTGCCTCAGTTTCCTCAACTGAAAATGAAGATAATAATAGCACCCACCTCCCAGGGTTGCTGTGTGGATTAAATGAGATAATCTTTGTAAAGTCCTTAGCACAGTGCCTAGCATATAGCAGGTGCTTAATAAATGCTTGTTTCCTTCTTTCCTATCTTCCTGCTTTCCTTCATTCCTTCTCTCTTTCTTCTCAGGCAAACCAACCTTTAGAGTTCAAATTAAGGCAGAAAGAAGGAGCTACACATTGAGATTTCCAAAAGTAAAAGGGAGATATCATAGTATAGTGGAAAGACTACTGGTTCCATAGTCAGAGGGACCTGGGTTCAAATCCCAGGTCTCTTGTTGTTCACTACCTTGTGATCTGGGGCAAGTCATTTAATCTCTTTCAGTCTCTGCAGAACTAGATGACCTCTGAATTCCCTTCTCTAGAACAATGATCCTATGATCCCAATAGCCAAGTTGAGAAAAGGCCTTAAGCCCCGGATGGGATGACAAGTAAGGTCACATAAGGGAGAAAAGAGTCAAGAGCTTCCCTAAATCCATGGCCAGCAACTCTAACATGAGAGAGGTCATTGAAAGCTCAATGCAGGATTAAAGCTCAGGAACAAGGTAGCATCTTGGGAAGGGTGAAAGAATGATGTTCTCTATCACACATCAGTGGTTTTCATATTTAGACAAATCTGGGGGAAGTAAATTCCAGAGAGCCTAACACACCTAACAATCTTGTCAAAATGAATCCATTATGAAAAAACCTAAAACAGGTTGAACATTCCAATCCACAGAGAAGTAACATAATTCCAGATAAATTCTGGAAGAAGGGAAACAGTCATCAAGAAAGAGGGGAATTAAGATACAGTGAGGCCTAGTTTTCTGTAGTTTCCTTTTAGAATAAGAATTCACTAAAAAGACCTCTACGATTTGTAACATTCTCTTCTGATGCATTCACCATCCTTCAATGCACCCTTCGATGCATTCACCATCACCAAACCATCCTTCGTGCTTAGTAGTAAAATGCTTACAAAACAAAATAGTTAAAAAAGGGTTGTATACTATTTCCAAAGAGAAAGGTAAAGGCTTGCATTCCCTCCTGCAGGTTAATTGAAGCTCTAAGAAAAGCCAATCTAGCAAAAGTAACAAAAGAACACAGTGTTCTTGAGCTTAGTCCTGTGGCTCCCTGGAGAAGGAATAGAGTATTGGGGAAAGGGGTAATTAGTAAAGCAATAGAGATGTCTCTATGTTTTTAATTTCTTGATAAAGATGATTTTCTTGTTTGTTTTTTTGGCAAGGCAATAGGGGTTAAGTGATTTGCCCAAAGTCACACTGCTAGAATATGGCAAGTGTCTGAAGCCTCAAGTCCTCCTAAGTCAAGGTCTGGTACTCTATGCACTGCACCACCTAACTGTCCCTTAAAGATGATGTTTAAATGTGAGATGAAGAGACAAAATATCATTTTTCTCATCTATATCAGGGATTCTTATCCTTTTTATGCATTATTGAATACTTTGACAGACTATGGATATGGACTTCTTCCCAGAATAATGTTTTTTAAAAGCATAAAGTACATAGAATTATAAATAAAACAAAGTTAATAATGTTGAAATTCATTTATCAATTTTTTTAGGTTCTCAGATACCAGATTAAGAATGCTTGATCAAATTGTATTGTCATTACACTTGATGTGCTGAGGAAAATATTGCATTTCAAGTCATGGGTTTGGGGTTCAAATACCTGCCCAGACACTGAATGGATGATTTTGAGTTAACCATTTAATTTTTTTTGGCCTTTTTTGGGGGCGTGGTGGGCAATTGGGGTTAAGTGACTTGCCCTAGGTCACATGGCTAGTAAGTGTTAAATGTCTGAGTCTGGATTTGAACTCAGGTCCTCCTGACTCCTGGGCTGGTGCTCTATTCACTGCACCACCTAGCTGCCTCTCACTTAACTTCTTTCAGCGTCAGTTTTCTCCTCTGCAAAATGAAGAGAATCATCTCTCTATTTCTTGGGTTCCTTCTAGCTTTAAATCTACCACTCCATGATCCCATGATCTGCTTTACCACTCAGCTTCTCATCAATACCCAGCATCCACCCAATCAAGTAATACACGTAAAGAAAATTGGCTTAGATCTTTCTTTAAATAAAGAAAAGTGCCCCACTTTCTGCTTTTAAAATTAGGCCCAGTAGACAGGACAAGAATACAGTACTATTTCTAGAGTAGTACATTTTTCAGTAAATGTCCTTATGTAACATAATATGTCCCCAGAATACCTGACAATTTGTTCTAAATCATCTGAAAAAATATATGTATCTGCCTCTGGAGCAAAAGATTTAAAATAGGTTGTGGCAGAAAATAGTACAATATGATAGAATTAGGTCCTCTTGTTTTCTTATTACTTATTATCTATTTTTGTGTGAAGTTACTAGTCAGGGAACTCTTCCCTGATACTTATAGGATCACAGATTTAGAGACAAAAGGGGAACTTTTGGCTGTCAAGTAAAACCACTCCCCATTTTGCCAATGAGGAAATTGAGTAGCCAGAGAGGTAAAGCAATTGGCCCACATCACACAGCTAGCTATTAAGTATCTAATATGGGATGTCAACCCAGGCATGGCTGATTTGAAGCCGAATGCCTTATCTGCCATTCCAGGCTGCCTCTCAAAATCCATAGAAAGAGTTACGAAGACCCATCTGGCCCTCAGTCCTCTGCTCCTTCCTGAAGGCTCTTCAGCAGAGAACCAGCCAATGATGCAAGCCCTTGAATCACATAATGTCAATGCAAGGAGGGATAAAAGATATCATCTAATTCATTTGGCTTGTTTTACAGATCGAGAAACTAAGCACCAAGAAGGTCGAATAACTTTTCTTAGGTCATAAAATTAGATGATAAAGAATCAGGAATTGACATCAAGGATGCTGATTCCTGATGGAGCTCTCTTTCTACTCTGTCATGTTGTCTCTCTGGGCACAGACTCAGATCTCCGTAGCACTTTGACTTTTGATGGGTTCGATCATAGTATCTACAGGTGGGAGACGTGTGTTGGAAGAACTTGGGATGTTAACTCCCCCATCCAAAGAAGGCCTGCTTTCAGTGCAGGGTGTCTCTGTGTGTGAGAAAATCCTGCTTTCATCCTCTGAAGCCAAACACTCCTTTGTCACAGTTTTCCAGCAGCCTTCCTTAGCTTCTCAGGGTGTATTCATCATTTCACTTCTCACTGTCAGAGCTGACTCCTTATTTTATGGTCCTTATTTAATCTGACACTTGCAGCTCTCCGACTTCCCTGCACTCCTCACACTCCCAATTCAGCTTTGTCTGCTCATTAAAACTACAAAGGGCACCATATCCTTACATTAAATTACACCCCTTGCCTAAATCTATGATTTCCCAACATCAAAGGCTATTTCAAGTTTCAAGGATGCAATGATTTTAGTTTTCCCTTAGGTCCATATTTTAGGATATTTTAATAATAATAACTTTCCTTGAAATTTACTGTGGTATGAATACAATGATTTTAAATTGTTTTTAGGGACAGAACATGTAAGAAAAAAAAAAGATGCAGTAGGTTATAACTGCTTAGAGAGCATCCAGACATGAAAAATGAATATTTGCCCTGTAAACTGTCTAGTACTCTAGTTCATTATGCATTTGGTTGCTATAGTAACCAAAAACATTCTTATGACTTCCAGCTTTTCTCAGCTTTGTAGCAATATTGGTCATCCCTGACACTGATTTTTAAACCTGAAGACCTGGGTTCAAACTCCACTTTTGCCCATAAGGAAGTCACTGTAGTTTTAAGGTCTCATTTTTCTCTTCTCTAAAAGGAGGTGGACAGAATGATCTTTAAAGTACCTTCTAACTCTATCACATTATTATAGGATCCTAATCAATCCATCAAGGTCCCTAATGCATTTTCCCATGAGAGTTCTCTTCCCAAACACAATGCTGTACAGAAACTCTACTGTAAGAGGACTTGGGTTCAACTCTTGCTCCAAACTCTTATTACCTGTATGATCTCGGGTAATCAACCAATCAATCAATTAACAGGTATATATTAAGAAACTATTATCTACCAGTACTTGTGTAAAAGTCCTGAGAAGACAAAAGCAACAATATGAAATAGTCCTTGCTATCAAGTTTACATTCTATCATGGGAGAAAATATATAAATACGTAGGTATATAAAGAAAAAAATATATATATATACACATATAAAACAAATATAGGGCAATTAGAGCACTAGCATTTGGGAAAACCACTAAAGGATTCAT
Organism: Petaurus breviceps papuanus; assembly: GCF_028583685.1. Taxonomy (NCBI): domain Eukaryota; kingdom Metazoa; phylum Chordata; class Mammalia; order Diprotodontia; family Petauridae; genus Petaurus; species Petaurus breviceps. The sequence continues at coordinate 1,040,105 of NW_027187185.1, forward strand.
ATGGCTTTGTATATGATCTCAATCCTGATTGGAAGTGAGGGATTCTATAAGGAACAGGTAAAAAAGGAGTGCATTCTAGGTATGGGGAATGCCCAGTGAAAAATCATGGAGACTGAGATGGAGTGCTATGTTTAGGAACCAAAGAAAACCCTTCTTTGGGTGGATCACAGAGCATAGAAAGTAGAGCAAATATAATGACTAAGAGAAGAAAAATTTGGGGTCAGTCTATGAAGGACTTTAAAAACTGAACAGAAGAGTTTATATCCAGGGGTGGGGAACCTGTGGCCTGGAGGCCTCATATGACCCTCTAGGTCCTCAAGTGGGGCCCTTTGATAGAATCCAAACTTCACAGGACAAATCTCCTTAATAAAAGGATTTGTCCTGTAAAACTTGTACTCAGTCAAAGGACTGCACCCAAGGACCTAGAATGCCACATGTGGCCTCCAGGCCACAGGTTTCCCACCCTTGTTTTATATCTTATCTTACAATAGAGACAATAGGGAGTCAATAGAGTTCATTGACTATAGAGATACTTGGGCTTAGGGAAAATCACTTTGTCAGTGACATAGAAGATAGAGTAGAGTAGGAGGAGAATTAAAGGAGGACAAAGAATTAGGTGGCTATTGCAATAGTCCAGATGAGAAAAGATGAAAGTTTGAAATAAGAATGGGACTGTGTGAATAGTGAGAAAGGCAATAAATACTGGGAATTATGGAGAGGCAGAAATAGCAAGATTTGGCAACTGATTGGATATATGGAGTCAAGGAGAATGAGAAAGCCAGGATAACCCTAAGATTATAAACCTAGGAGACTAGAAAAATAGTGGTGTCCTTGACAAAAATAAAGCAAGTCACCTAATCTCTCTAGAACAGGAGTCCTTAACCTTTTTTTGTGTGTCATCAACCTCTTTGGCAGTCTGGTTAAATCCAGATAGAACAATATATTTACACAATGGAAGGAAATGCTAAATTTCAGTTAGAGGTTAGTGAAAGTAAAAATGTAATTTTTTTTTTCCTATCCAAGTTCACAAACCCTTGAAATACATGCATGGACCCGAGGTTAAGAATGGGTGCTTTAAACTTGTTTCTCATTTGCGAAATAACAGGGTTAGACTGGTTGGCCTCCAAGTGCCCTTCAAACTCTATGATTATATATATAAAATTTCAGTATTTCTCTTAGTTATTTCTTTTAAAAAATACCTCTCAGGGACTTCCTGAGAACACATCCATCCATTCCCCTTTCAAGGTTGTCTTTAGATATGACTAATCAGAACAATGGTGCCTGTGTTGGAGTACCATGGCCCTTTAGTAGGATTAGCAATTAGAAATTCTTAAGAAGTGTTTTGAAGAGGTGGATGGAGAGGGGATGGGAAGGGATGATCAATTTGATTTTTAAAAAAGGGGAGTTCATGAAAACACATACAATCTGTCAATAACATCCCCTTCGTTGGTCACAAAAGCAAAGAAGATCACATACCCTTGCAGGTTGTATGCCAGGTTTCTTTTGATTTTGTCCCTTCAAGCAGCCCCTGTGATTTACTCCAGGTCCCTCCCTCTAAATATAGGCCTGAATTGTGCTATGATAGAGATAGGCTTTCTAATGTACCTTTGAACAGCTACTCTGGACTTGGTTTTCTTAACTAGTAATTAAACATCATAAGAAATTTTTTATATTATAAAATTATATATATATATACACATACACCTATACATACATATAGATATAGATATATAAAGAGGAGACAAACAGGGAAAGAGTTGTTCTAATAACCAGAAAATATCATCCAAGAGGGCAGAAGATACCTTTGCAAAATTTATGTCACTTCACACGTAAACAAATGCTTTTTTTGTGTAAGTACCAAATGATAATAATCCACAGAAGTGCTATACTTTCTCGTTATTGGGGGGATAAGAAAGTAGAAGAAGTAGAGGGGGATGAATGATATTTTTTGCTGCTTACTTGAAGTTTTTCTCCTACAAGCCTGAATTCTAGTAAATTATTCTCCTGGGACAAATTTGAAGAGGGAATATGATTCGTGACTCAACAGTCTGAGAGAAGAAAAGTGGTTAAGTCCAGAAGCTTGGACAGAGACAGTTGTTCATTGCCTTTAGGGCATGTCTGTCATCTCAGCTTTGGTAGTGAACTAAAATTTAGAAAAATTCACCAAAAACAAAGAGTAAAAGAAGGAAAGGAAAATCAGTGGTGAGTGAGGGAATGGGCCAGAGACCTCAGCTTGGAGAAATATGGGAACATTATGCTTGGGATAGGGATCAAGGAGGTCTAGATTTGTGGGCATGTAACTTCTAAAAAGGAAGTGACAAAAATATTTCTCTTGTAGACAGGAAAGGCAGCACTTTACTACAATGGACAGAGTCAGTCATTGCCATCAAGCTAGATTTCCTTCATGCTAATCAATTAAAACAAAGACAATGAATCAAGAGAGAGCTTCCGGAATTTAGAGGACTAAAATTTATAGGAGAGTGAGGAAACTAGGGAAGGTGATCAAAAGGTAGAAGCAATATCTATGGAGGCCATATTATTCTAATATAAGGAAGTAGGCACATCATAAATAATCTCAATATCCCACCAGATTCATCAGCTTTGGTACTCTATCGCCTCATGATTCTTGGCCTCTCTGATTGGACGGTGGAGCCATGAACTTCAAACCTTCACTTAAGGAGAGATTTAAGATTAGGCATCTCCTCATTTCTCATCTGGCAATCCTACTATGGATGTTTCTAACTGACTTCTCTGCCATGCTCCCACATTTGGTAACTACTCTTTCTCCTTATACCTCCACCACCTTCAGTTTCCTTTTTTTGTGTGTTGTCTTCCTCTAAGGATGTTTCTTGAGGCAGGAGTTGTTTTTGTTTTCCCTTTTTTTATTTGTATCTCCAGAACTCTGCATAGTGCCTGGAACATAATAGATACTGAATAAATATTTAGCAAGGAATTAGCAATTAGCAAGGAAGGGCTCTCCCAGTTCCATATTCAGGATTCTAGTACAAAGTAGGCAATAAGTTTCCAGTATGCTTGAAGATCAAGAGAAAAACTTCCTAAGCCTGTTATAGAAAGGGGAAATAGGCTAAGGACTTGCACCTATGAATCTAAGGGTTCAGTTAGTCAGATTCTAAAAGGGATGAGATATCTACCTGCTTTGCAAATCAATTCAATAAACATTTTACTAAGTGCCTATATCCAAGGTACTGGTGATACAAAGACAAAATCAAAGCTGTCCCTGTCAAGTTAAATAGAAAGTGATTTGATAAGGAAGATAGCACTAACATGCAGGGAACTCAGGAAAGCCCTCTTGTAGAAGGTGGCACCTGAGTTCAGCTTTGAAAGAAGACAGATATCATTAGAGGGAGAGATGAGGAGTTACTGTATTCTAGTCATGGGGGACACCCCATGCAAAAGTATAGAGACAGAAAATGACATGATGAGTACAGTAGGTTGAATTGATAGCGGATCAATTTGTCTGGAACATAGAGTGCATGAAAGAGAGAAATATGAACTGTCTGGAAAGGAAGATTAGAATCTGTTTGTAAAGCATAAGCTTTAAATGCCAGACTGAAGAGTTCACATTATATTCTAAAAGCAACTAGAAAATTTTGAGTAAGGGAGGGAAATGTTTTAACATTCTTATCAGACAGGACTATAATGAATGATTCCAAGGGCAACTAGCTAACTCACTCTAGTAGGGCATGCGTTTTTAACTGTATGTACAGGGATGAATTGTAGGTACGGGGATGGAGACAGGTTGCATGGCTCTATCCACAAATTCTCTGGTTGCCCTTGTCACGACATTACATGTAGTCATTGGCTATGAGATGAAGCAAAACAAACTGAGTCATGTTAGCATTAAATATAACTATGGCCTTACTAACCAATCCCACACTAACCTAGTCATAGGATTAAACAGAGTTCCATTTCCTTTCCAATTAATCATAGCACACTATCCCAGTTGGTGGGGGGGAAGGGTAAGAAGCCCTCCATATCCTCTTCCCCCTCCCATCTCATCCTCACTGCTCCCCTTTTCCTCCCTTTACATAACACACATACAATCCAGGCTTGCATCTGTCAAATGTGATTAAGCCAATACTACTTGATAGTGAACAAAGCCAAAACTCATCATGGTTAGTTGTTTGTTTTTTATGATTTACCAGTTATGACTGTTGTCTCAATCCTCCTTGTGGACAGGGTGGAATGCTACAGCCCCCCCCCCCTTTATTGCACTGTGGGGACAGAAACAAACATAGTAGAAAAATGCCCTCACAGAATTGTGAGGTTCTTGGCATTTTCGTTTCCCTTCCTCCTCTTGAGCTGTGTAAATGCCCAAGTGATAACCATTATATCCCTTCACAGATTCCTGATGACATATTTCCTCCTCCCCACACACAGATATATAACCCACCAGGGGTAGGAGAGAGGTAAAGGGAAAAAAAGATTTAGATCCTAATTCTAGTACATTTTGAATTGGGAACATCTCTGAGCCCAAATTTACAGAAATTCATCTTTATGCTTTTTCTTCCCTCTACCTAGGTGAAATTTTCTAACTCATATTTATATCTTCAGGACATAGCTTCTCCCTTGTGTAGAGAATACATTTGCAGATGACCTCGAACAAGTCTTCTTTGGATTTTGGCTGCAGTGATACAAACAACAAAAAGCACACCAGCTTATTTCCTTACATTTTGTAATCCCCTAGCAAACCACAGTGCATAGTATTTGGGGATACAGAGACTGCACACATCATATGTGGATTTCCATTTCTTTTGCCCAACTGTGCCTATAAAAAAGCAAACTATTACTATTCATTTAATAAGCAAGTGCTTGAGTGTCTAAAAACTACATTGGAATCTTGCAGAGATAACACAGGTGTTTTGCAGAGATATCATCCTATGCATCACCACTATCATGCCTGTCTTTCCAATCTACATTCCAGTCTTCCAGTTTTCTAATCCCCATTATCCAGAATTACCACCATAGGAGTAAACACCGTTTCCTTGCTAATTCCTGCCACACTCTTATTTCTATCCAATTCCAGTCCTACCTTCGCTCAAGTGAATTTCACTTCTACCTGCCCCTCTTCTCAATATCTTCACTGTGTCCTTTGAAATCATCTCTTTTTACATTCTAATGATTGACTGAGGATTTCTTCTACTTTCTTCCAATAACAAAACCCTGCTTTTCCGAAAGAAAGCATCTCCCTAGCAGGATTCTTCAACGAAGACCTACCTTCCCTTCTCCTAGGAATAGGAGAAAGAGTAGAATATTCTTTGTTCCTCATGAACCTTTCCTGACCACTGTTTACATGTTATCTCTCAACAACCTCTCTTGCTTTGACATTCCTATTCCTATTTCTATTTTATCAAACTCTTCACAAGTTCATCATCTTACTGTCAAGGTCCATGTAGTCAAAGCTATCACTTTTGTAATAGCAATGTATGGTTGTGAGAGTTGGTCTACAAGGAAAGCTGGCCACCACAGAATCCACACTTTTGAATTGTGGTGCTGGAGAAGTCTTTTGAGAATCTCTTGGATATCAAGGAGGTCAAGTCGGTCAACACCTAAGAAATTAATTCAGGCTATTCACTGGAGGGTCAGATATTTTAATCTGGAGCAAAATACTTTGGCAACATAATGAAAAGATGTAACTCACTGGAAAAGCCCTTGATGCTGGGAAGGATTGAGGGCAAAAGGAAAAGATGATAAAAAGGGCAGAGGATGAGATGGATATATAGTATCATGGAACAATGAATATGAACTTGAACAGACCTCAAGAGATAGTGGAGGATAGAAGAGTCTGGCATGCTATGGTCCATAGGGTCATGAAGAGTCAGACAGCACTGAATGACTGAACAACAGCAACAAAAGCAACTTCATCATAGTCATTAACTCCTCGTCTTCTATGCAGATCTCTAAGACACACTTCCACCTTCTTCAAAAATTTTAGCAAAAGGGTCATTGCCTTCCACTCCACCTGATCCCTTGACATCTTTTTTCAATTTCTATACATATATTGATCATCTAACACTCTGATTTCAGACTCTGACCATTCTATCTTTTCAACTGCAACCTCTGATGCTTAATTTTTTTTCATCCACATGCATCCACACCAAAACAACCACACCCTAGATATCACCATCACCAGACCTGTTTTTCCTTTCAAAATCCTAAGATTTGAAGATCATCTCTCTGACCACAATTTCTTGCCCTACCATTCCCTTCCTCAATCCTAATGAAACTTATCTTCATCCTATTATTATGTCAAACCTCACATAATAATACCTACCTCACAAAATTTTTGTGATGATTAAATGAGATAATGTATGGTAAATTTTTTGTGAAACTTAAAAGCCTATATAAATTAACTATTGTTTCTGTTGTTGTTATGACTATTTTTGCTCAACCCATCACATCTCTCCCTAGCTTCACTTGCCTCCATGGTCAATCTACTCCCCATAGTAAGCAACTCAATGAATTACTAACCACCAAAATCAAGCTGAATTTTACAGCTGGAAAGGAGGTAGACGTTATCTAGTAAATTCCTTCATTTTGCATTTTCATACTTCTTTGATTCTCCATAATTATTTCCCTATAAATAGTGCTAATCCCCACCATTTGTCTTCTCTACTCCAGGATGTTCATAATTTTTTTAAATGAAACATAACCAATTTTTTTTCAAATTCACAATATTTCAGGTTCTCTCTAGAACTAAATATTTTGTACAATACATTTTAAGTGGGAATTTTTCAATGTGTTCCTCTTCCAAAGTATTTTAGTAGAAACCAGAGTCTTGAGTAGCCCACTTAGGAGCCTCTGACCTACTATGCTGCTCATTATTGCTGGTAAAATAAAAAATCACAAAATCAAGAAGATTGGGCTCAGCATAAATTATATAATTACAGAATCTTGAAGTTTGAAGAGAACTAGTCATCTAATTCAAGCTGTATTTTGAATAAGAATTCTTTCTATTCCATACTCCACAAGTTACCATCCTGTCTTTGTTTGAAGAACTGAGTGAAGGAGAATACATTACTTCTTGTACTTTGTACAAGCACATTATACTTTTAGGTTATCCTAAAGCTTATGAATTTTTCCCCTTATATTGAGCCAAAATCTGCTTTTCTATAGCTTCAACCCATTGCTTCTAATTCTGACCTCTGAGTACAAAAAGAACAAATGCAATCTTTCTTCCATTCTATAACTTTTCATATACTTGATGATGGTTATCACCCAACACCCTTCCCCCCCACCACACACACACACACACACACACACACACACACACACACACACATAGAGCAACATCTTCCATTCTTCAGGATAAACATCACCATCTCTTTCAACTGATTCACATGTGACATTAGCTCAACACTCTTTGCCATTCTTTTTATACTAAACTTTATTGTTGTTTAACAACTTTCTTTTGCAACTACTATCAAATCCTTATTATGTTCTCTACAGTTATGGTTAACAAAAGTTTTCACCCTATTTAAGGTCCAGGCCCAACTCTACCCCCAACACTTTCAGCAGATGATTTATCTGCCTACTTTGATGAGTGAAGCTACCTGATATGAACTCCAGCACTTTGGCTCTCCCAGACCTCAAAGTATTTCTGTATTTTTATCCATTCTATCTTATTTCTATCCCCTTTCAGCAATATAAAAAGTGAATTTCTCTCCTTTCCTACTATGCCCTTTATCTTATTCCCTCTTACATCACCTTCTATGCTACCATGCCCCACCATGAATTATATTTTTTCATCTTCAATCTCCTATTTTCCATTGCTTCTGTCCTTTCTGCCTATACACATGTTCAGATTTTTATATTTTAAAACACACACATACAAATATATATGTACAAAACCTTTCCTTGACCCTGCTACCTATTCTCTGCAATGCTTCTTAGAAGCGTATGCTACATCTGTTGCTTCTACTTCATTACCACCCACTCACTCCCCAAACCTTTGTAATATGGTTTCTATCCATACCACTCTACTAAAATTGTTTGGTATAGTGAAAAAGTCCCTGGATTTAAAGTCAGAGAACCTGGGTTCAATTCCCAGATCAACTTCCTACTTCCTGTGTTATCTTAGGAAAGTTAATTAACTTTCTGGATATCAGTTCTCACACATGTAAAACTAGAGAGTTAAATTATATAACCTTGAACAGTCTTTCCCAGTTTATATCCTATCATTCTACATCTTCCCACCCCGAATTTCCAAACATGATGATCTTTTCTCAGCACTCTTCTCTCAGAACTCTATAACATATGACACTATTGAGTATAGTTCCTCTTTGGTTTGCACTTTTTCCTTGTATTCTCTTGGCTTTCTAACTATGTCCATGACCATTTCTTTTCTTTGTTCACTGATTCATTTGTCTCTTCTCAAACCTCTATATGTATACACTTGGAAGGATCTTTCCCCAATCTTCTCTCTAGACACTGTCTGTCTTATTTTTCTCATCCTGTCATATTGTGCTCAAATTCCTTCAGTAGTTAGTTTTTTTTTATCACAAGTTTTAAATACTACCATGTTTTCAAGGTCCTCAATGCCTTTCCTACATTATTTCTCACCATTCTCCAAAATGGAAATTTCCAACTAACATTTGAAATAATAGCAAATTCAAGGTATCATGTGAATAAATACCAGACTATATGGCATAGATTTAGATAAGTTTTGTTCAGGCTCAGAGGCTGGGGCTCAGAAGAAAGGGAGATTAATGCAGGTTGGAGGAAGCAGATAAAGTTTCACAGACAGAAGTGACCTGGAGGAAGATGAGAAGGGTTTGAATCAGTGAAGAGGAAAAGTAAGGTGATTCCATCATAGATTGGGGAAATGATTTGGGCATGAGGCAGACAGTCTAGAGATGCACTTGAGTCTAATAGAGGAAGTATGTTGAGAATTTGTCGAAAATGATATGACAAAATTTTTGAAGTACATTCTTCTGTTGCTGGTGCTACTATATGGCTGCAAATCAGAAACCCTGAAATCTCTGAAGAATTGAAATAATGGGTTATTCAAAAGAAAGTAAAGAAATGCATGGTGGGCCTATGTAGAATTTTTTTTTTTTGGCAAGGCAATCAGGGTTAGGTGACTTGCCCAGGGTTACAGCTAGTTAAGTGTCTGAGGCCAAATTTGAACTCAGGTCCTCCCGACTCCAGGGTCAGAGCTCTAGCTACTGTGTCACCTAACTGACCCCATATAAAATACATTGCCAATATTGACTTGTGCATAAGAATTGTTTAAAAAGACATAATCCAGGAGACATCAGAAAATGAGGTTTGTAAGTCATATATTGAGAGCAAGGAATAACAAGAGAACACTCATATTACTTACTTTACTAATATAATGCTAAAAGTGCTAGAGGAAGATTGTGAATACATTGGATAGATCATCTCTGGAATATTTATGGAAGGACATGAATAAGTATGATTCAGGATGTGATTTTGTTGATAAGTTGTGATCTCCACTGTTGCAGGAAAGCATCTTCATCAATGAGATCATTGAACCATTGAATTAGGCACTTTGGCACAAGTCTGTAAAGTATACGGAAGAGCAGAGATAATCACTTGCCACTAATAAACTGCATGAGCTTAGGCAAGTTAGTTAAACCTCTCCAGGCCTCTGGGTAATAATCTATAAAATAAAGAGTCAAACAAAATGATATCTAATGACCTTTCTAGCCCTAACACCTTATGACTCTTCACTCAGAATCCAGTTATGAGGCTATTGTAATAATATTGACTTTGGGAGACAAGAGAGGTCATGAGCTTGAATGGTTGCAGTGGGGGTAGAGGAAGGGACAGATATGAGGCATTTATGAAAGGAGAAATCAATGACATACATACGGAAAAGATTGGAACTAGGTTGAGGTAGAGGATTTCAATTTTCACATTCTATGGTGAGATGTAATGGACTCTTTCATTAGGAAAGGGACTGAAGAGGTCTATTCCTTTAGAAAAATTTTCCACTGTGTGAGAAAACACATGCTCTCTATCTTATAAAATATATCAAGGTAAGTAACAATTTGTCATGGGGAAGAGGGACTTTCCTGAAAACTAACTAGTGATATGATCTAGGTCGAATAACTAAGAATGTCTTTGTATTTAAAGGTAAAATCCTAGAAATTGATTACAGTAGAGAAACTATACCTATAGCAGGTCTTTACATCATTATAGAACTTATAATACTAATGAGATATACCACTATCCATCAGAAGTTGGCAAGAAAAAAGAGTTATGTGCATGAATCTTCAAGCATTCAATGAAAAACAAATGCCTCACAGTTTTCTTATTCTAATCAAAATTTGTTCTGTATATGTGTGCCAGATGTACTTCAGACCTCTTTCATTCATTCTTCTGTTCTGGTCCCCAGATGTCTATTGCATTCTGATTGTGTCAGCCTCTGCTACGAAACTGGATACAAAGGTAGTCAGATAATTAATCACACTCGGTGCTTATTGTGTGTCTATGCACAATATCTACTATGATGTGTGGGCTCATTCTATCCAACTCTTATTTTGCTCACACAGAAATACAAGGAAGCAAGCAAATACTTTCCTTTTATCAATGTGTTCCTTCCAAGAGAGGCTATCATATAGATTTTAAAACCAAAACACATACATCAAGAAAAGGGACTTCTGAGAATCAAATAACCTTTTATACTCCCCAGTTCCATGATAGCCACTTGTCCTGGACAATAATAACCCAATATTTCCTCCTACCTTAGGGTGGAGAGTAGGTTATCCCTCAATGGCAACATTCAAACCCTATTCACAACCAAACAAAATATAGGTTTTGGCCTTTCTCTTGTGCTCAACACATGGTGTTGGCCCTAATGGTTACTTCCTTTTGCCTTTGCTTTCGAAGACATAGTGGAAATTGTCACCTGATTTTAAAGTTACTTTTCCCTTGTATCTTTATGGTTGCATCATCTTTCGAAATCCCTGCTTCTCTTCTTGGCAGACATTTTACCTGCGTGGGTTTTTAAAAGAACAGAAGCCCTGTCATTTTGATTCTTCCCTCCCTGTTCCACCAGAATTATTACTGATGAGAGCAGGAATCTGTAATTGCTTTGGAAGCAGTCACATTTAACTCTTGTGCAGGCTTAGGAGAGAGAACCAGGAGCAGAAATATCTTGTTTTCTTGCTCTTCTTTTTACAAAATGACCCCCTTAGAAATACCAAATGTTCTTTTTAGGAACATCATTCTATGTAACTAATATGGTAACTTCTTAACTCCAATAAACATAATTAAACTCTGGAATAGGGTAGCAAAGTATGGAATTTTTATTTCTGTGTAAATCCTCAAGACTGTTAACCATGCGTTTCAAATGACTTTGGTGTTTGCCTGCAAGGGGCTTGTCCAGATGACCTGCTGAGGATCTTTCAAGGACAAAAGTATGAGCTAATTGTAAACCTATTCTCATTATTTAAGGGTTTTTAATTTTATTATTTCTTAATTCATTGCATCTGACAATCAAAAAGATTAGGGGGAGGAATGTTAATAGATATTTTCTAATGGGTATATGTTGGGACTGAGATGTTTGAACAAACTGCAAAATTAGAGTGAGTTATATTCAAAAGAGGAAGTCAAATTTATAGAACATGTGTTGGTAAAACATCGATCCTTCCTTTCATCCACAATTAATTAAATTATCTTCTATATACAATAAGGAAAGAGAAGAATAAAGTGTACATACTTTCTTTCTGGATAAAAGAAATACCTTGTATGTCTTCTCCTCTTTAACTCCAACATTCCAGACCTCTTTTTCATATCATAAATAGTCCCTGAGCTCTCTCTTTTAAGAAGGTCTTCCTGACCAGAGCCTACACAACCCCATCACTCCAATTCGTCACAGTGACATATTTGTGTAATAAACTTACTTTCTCCATTTTCAATCCATCATTGGCATCCTCTGTCTCATATTATGAGTCCCTAAAGACTGTTTTTTTGTTCTTCATTTTGAAGAGGACTGATGACATCATGAGATGATATCTTGACTGGCATGTGAAAAGGATTTAAATGAGGTAGAGTTGCACAAAGTCTCATTCTCTCTTCCTGAGTCATTAAAGTCCAGTGGCAACACAAAAAATCTAGATGACTGGCAATGGCTCTGGATGCAGTGGAATGACATCAGCATCTTCAATGTCTAACCAAGCTCTAAGTGTTCCACGGAGCCTGTTTCAGTCACCTTCATGGAAATTGGAACAAATTGTTTTTACCCACTCATTCTGCCAGGGGAAGTCTTCACATACTTGCGGTAGGCATTTCCCTAATTCACCAATGGGTTTGAGTCTTGTCATTTACCCTCAACTTGGTTTAGTCCATCTGCCAGGACTAAATGCTGCAGCTTCTTGGAGCCACAGGTGAGACTTGGGTGAGAGGTAGGGACCCAAAGCAGATAAGCAGCCCTAAAAAACCCTTGGCAAGCCCTCACACCAGAGGTACCAGTCCTCGCTGAATACCCCATACAATCCTGCTTATGTCTTTTTGTTCAGTCTATTGAGAATTCAAATGTTGCAGGATATTCATTTTGATGATGATGATGGATGGAAATGTGTCATTATTTCCCATAATATCTTATCTCTTGGAAATGTCCTTGCGTGGTGATTAAGTGCTGTTTTCGGTTTTGTTCTTCCCACCACCCTCCTTATGGCTATGAGATTTGGAAGAACTCAGGTAGACAAAGCAGAAGAAAAGTAGAATCATAAGGATTTTCCTTGGCTGGTGTCTAATTGCCCCAATAAACTGTCCGGGGATGCGCTTTGCTTGCTTACTGCCTCAACTGAAAAGGTCGGTGCGTTTTTAATTGTTTTGTAAATGCCATTGCATTGTGGATGCTGTGGGATGTTCCAAAATGGCAGTTTCTTCAAAATGCCTGTGAAAATCCCTTCAAACTGATATTGTTCCACAGTGGTGCTTTGAAGGTAGAATTGCTAAGTTTTTCACTATGTAATTTTTTTTCTTTGCTTAAAAAATAGATATATTTGCACATACTTATTTTACAGCAAAAACAAAAAGCATCTTTGACACTGAGGTATGATTGGATGAGATGAGTAATCTGAGATCTTGGAAGATGTTGGCTGGCTTTATATGGCCAAACATCTGTGATCATGGAATTTTACAGTTGAAAGGCACTTTTTTTTTTGCTTTTTGGAGGGCATTTGGGGTTAAGTGACTTGCCCAAGGCCACAAGGCTAGTTTTTGTGTTAAGTGTCTGAGGACGGATTTGTACTCAGGTCCTCCTGACTCCAGGGCCAGTGCTCTATTCACTGAGCCACCTACCTGCCCCTTGCAAGGCACTTTAGAGACAATATAGTAGAATTGTCTCATTTCTCAAATGAGGAAACTGAGGTCCAAAGAGGTAAAAAGTCTAGAGTCCTAGATTTGGATTCAGAGGACATTGGGTTTTAATCCAGCTCTGCAACTCCCTTACCATCAAGCTACTTACCTTCTCTTGGTCCCTCTTTCCTAATCTGTAAACCAAGGGTGTGGTACTAGATGACCTCTGAGGCTTCTTCCAGCTCTAAATCATTATTCCTATTCATCCCCTCTCTCTTCTAGCCAAATTCACCCACTTAACTCTTCCCTGTACACAATGTTCCATCTCCTAAATCCATCCCTTTACCCAGGTGGTTCTTCATTTCTGGAATGTACCTCCTCTTCACTTTTGCTATTTGTAATCTCTAGCTTCCTTTTAAATTCAATTAAATGGCCACCTCCTACCTTAGGCTTTTATGACCTTCCCCTCCCCTAGGATTGTGACCCACCTTACAAAAATAAGTACTAGAGACAGCTTGATGTTAATTTTGCATGTATCTGTCTGTATATACATTGTTCACCTGATAGAATGTAATCTTCCTGAGGGAAGATACTTTCATTTTTTCTTTGTATCCCCAGTACCTAGCATAGTTCCTGGTACAGAGTAATGGGTTAATAAATGACTATTGATTGATAGAATGGAATAGAAAAGAAAGTTATGGTGGGTATCCCTTCCTATGTGTCCTTGACCCTCTTTTCCCTCTTTATTCTTTTGCTCAGTGCTCTGATCAGCTCCCATGAATTCAATTTCATCTCTATATTAATCATTCCCACATCTACTTATCCCACTCTAACCTCTTTCGTCACCTCTCAAATCTCCCACTTTTTTTTGAACATCTCAAATTGTATGTCCTGTAGACATCTTAAATTCGACATGTCCCAAACTGAAGTTTTCCCCCAAGTCCCCCCTCTCCCTAACTTTACTCTTGCCATCAAAGACATCATCATCATCCTAGTCACCCTGTCTTGCAGCCTACATGTCATCCTCATCTCTTCTCTCTCTCTCTCTCTCTCTCTCTCTCTCTCTCTCTCTCTCTCTCTCTCTCTCTCTCTCTCTCTCTCTCTCTCTCTCTCTCTCTCTCATCCCTCATATCCTGCTGGTTGCCAAGGCATGTCGATTTCACCTTTGCAACATGTCTTGCATGTCTGACTCAGTGTATTTTTACTGACTGCCCTTTCTTCATTCCCACTTTCTGGTCTCCCTGGACTCCTTCAAGTCCCAGGTAAAATGCCACTTTCTACAAGGTATCTTTTCAAATCCCTCTTAATGGTAGTGCCTTCCCTCTCTTAATTATCTCCCATTTAGCCTGTATCTATCTTGTCTGACTTTTATCTCCCCCATTAAACTATGAGCTACCTGAATACAGGGATTGTTTTTGTTTGTTTGCATTTTGGCTCTTTTTCTTTCTCTACCCCAAAACTTAGCATGCTAAGTACCTGGAACATAGTAGGTGCTTAATAAATGCTTGTTGACCAAATGACTGGTAGAGTTAGAAAGGCTTTCAGAGATTATCTAGTCCTTTTATTTATGAGGAAACCAAGACCCATGGAAGTGAAGTAATTTCCCTAACATGAGCAACAAAGCCCAACTGAATACTTTTCCTGATGTGCTACTCTGACTTCATCGTCTACTCTCACCTTGACATTTGAGGGCTATTGTTTGTTGTTGTTGTTGTTGTTGTCGTCGTTGTTGCTGTTCCAGGGTGCTACAAGATGGAAGGGGAAGACTGTGTCTCTAACAACAGATTTTCTCACTGCCCTTTATATACAACTCAATCAATAAAAACTTGTTTCTTGCTTATCATATGCAAGGTACTCTGCTAAACTGTGAAAGATATAAAGAAGTTGCCAACTACAGAATTTTATGAGATAGAATTCTTAAAATAGCACCCCTTAACTCGGATAATGTTTACAGCCTGCTTGGTTCTCATCATTCTATGTCTCCAACTGTGATAAAAAGTATAGCAGAAAAGGTCAGAGCCAAAGGTACAACTGTCAAGAACACAGGCTTTCATTCCAGCTCCCTGAAGGGCTTTGTGTGGGTGTTTCAATATTCATTAATTGTATAATAGTCATAAGAACATTAATACATATTTTTAAAGTATTTTACCTTACTGAATGTCTTTCACATAAAGTTCCCCAAGGATACCACAAATGAGCAATAGCCACTTTCAAGAGTCAAAATATTCCCATGAGACTGGTTAATGAGGATAGAAAGATCCCCAAATAAAGTTACTGCAAAATGAACTACAACTTTCCCAGCAGGTAAGGCTTAGCAAGAATTGGGAGCAAAAACAAATGACTGCCTCCTGATAAACCACAATCAGAGATAACAGGCAAAATAAACACTACAGAATTTGGTGATAAGAGATGTTTTACCAAAAAGCATAGCATGTTGTGTATGTATGCATACATGTATATATGTGTGTGAACACATATATACATCCATACCCACCTGCTTACATACAACTTATGTTAGAGCTGGAAAGGACTTTAGATATCATTTAGTCTAAAACTCTCATTTTATAGATGAGGCAACTGAAATCTTAGAAGACTTCAATTGTCCCCTCCAGTTTTAAGTAAAACCTAAAGGAACTCTAAAAGGCCCCAAAGGACCCTAAAACCATTTCCTTCACTCGCCTGCCATGAAAACTATCTTTCCCACTTTGCTTGAAATTCCAAAGAGGCAATCCTCACTGGTAGATGCCAAAATTGAGATACAGTTTAGAGAAGACCATGGTGAAAATCCAGATACTCTCCTTTGAAGTGAAGGGAGAGATCTGAAGTTCTTATATTAGGTCATCTGCAAAATTAGTCTTTTTCTCCTTGAAAGACATAGAAAGTCTAGCTCAGAGAATTTTAGTTGGAGGGAGAATACTGGACTAATAGAATTATTGGAGAAACAAGACTGAAGAAGATCATGCAAGGTTATGTCACAGCATCCAGGGTGGTTAGCTGCCCCTTTGATAGAGGAAAATCACATGTTAATTGGCTGCCACTTTTAGCATAGCAAATTTTAAAGAAGGTAAACTGAAGATATGCAAATAGGTAGTAGAAACACTTTATACCAATTAGAACAAATAAGACAGGTCAGGAAAAGGAAAATGTGACATTCCCATAATTGTCCATAGATCTCCAAAATCCCCAAGAGAGGGATGAGCTATATCTGTACCAATTGTGGCAGATAGCATGATTCCCCAAAGTGGGGAATTTGGGAGGTATAAGTTGTTTGTTTGTGTTGTTTGTTGAAGAAGAAGAAAGTTGTTTGTGTGCTCATGTAGGTAACCACAGCAAGATCCTACCTTGGACTAGGCTAGGTATGATGACTCAACCTAGGGGAGGCTCCATCAATGCCATGCATCTGTTTGGATTGATGAATTGATGCCAATGTTGGGAGAAAAGAATTCTATGAAGACTAAGACATCTCAGCTTTGCCAAATGAAATCCACTGACTTTAAAGAAAAATCAATGGACTTATTCTGGAATAGGATCTATGAAAAGCAGGAGATCAACAATAAGGTGGAGGGTAAAGAGAGCTGTGCATCTAGGTAATGATAGAACACCTGGTCCAGTGTTAGGAAGACCTAAGTTCAAATCTGGCCTCAGACACTTACTAATTGTTTCACCCTGGGCAAATCAATCAACCTTGTTTGTCTCAGTTTCCTCATCTATAAAATGAGCTGGAGTAGAAAATGGCAAACCATTCCAATATCTCTGCCAAGAAAACCCCAAATGAGGTCATGAAGAATTGGACATAACTAAAATGATTCAACAACAAAAGTTGGGTTTAACTACCTAAAATGTACACAAAAGACTGCAATTGACTGGCTGTAAAACCCTATGGAAACCCAAAGCTTTTCTTGATTAGTTGCTACTATTTGCCTTCTATTTCTTGTCTTTCAGTGCTAAGTAGTAAGGTGTTTTTGTTTGTTTTAAAGAAAATTGTCATGCCATTTGCAGGAAGAAGAGCTAAAGAAAGAGCCTGCAGAAAAGGCAGTTGCATATACACAAACATACATATTTATATATGCACATGTATAAATATGTATGTAAATTTTATCATTATATTTCATTTTCCTTTGTAATCCTACATGTTTTATTTTATGCATCTAAAAACATTATTCTAGGAAAAGTTCATAGGTTTCAGCAGACTGTTAAGAGGGGCGCATGACACAAAAAAGGACCATTTCCTAAAGGGAAGATAAGTCAAGGTTGGGATGGTGAAAGTCTAGGACTAAACTGTAATTTAGATAAAGCCTGTCTACATGTGAATGTTAGATTGCAATCAAATTGATACCTATAGGGATGGTTTTTGAAGCATATTATCTGCATTACACCCCTTCTTGCCAACTCAACACTCACAGGTTTGTAGTTCATATCCCCAGAGGTATGATTATGCTCAGGTTTCAAGAGTGTACATTGTGGGACCACCCTTCTATAACTAAGTACATGAGCTCCCACTGGTGTGCTTCCCATAAAGAGTCAAACAACTAAAGGGCCTAGTCTAGATATTTTAACATATTCATTAATTATATGATAATCATAAGAACATTAATACATATTTTAAAGTATTTTACCTTTGTTGATAGTCTTTCATATGATATTCCCTAAGGATACCAGAAATGAATGATACAAAATTTCAAAGAGTCAAAATAATGAAACTAATCTTGGACAAAAAGATGCCCAAAAAAGTTTGCTGAATGAACCACAATTTTATCCGCAGGCAAGATCATCAAGAACTATAATAGGAAATTACTACTCCCCAAAATTATAAGTGATGAGCAAAATAAAAGTATTACAGAATTTGGTTATTACCTATTAGCAAAAGTATTTACTAAGATGGCATAGTAAGAAAAGAGCATCTCAGGTCTTCTCAAACTTTTCAACTGCTGTATATAGACTCTTTCTGGGTGAGTAGCTCTTCTGCGGTGGTCAATAATTTTTCTTTGATTCATCTAAACTGCCCTACTCTTAAATTTCTGATAGTTTACATTTATTTAAAGTCCCCAGGGGTTTAGCCAATTTTTATCCAATCAGATCATATTTACACTTTTGACTCAATGAGAAAGAGCTGTCTATACTTTATAAAGGGATCTCCTGATCTTAATGCCTTGTTACCATATCAATACCTTATCAACAGTGACTACATCCATTCTCCACTCCTGTCCCCATTTATTCTGTACCACCATATCAGTGCTAGGTCAGACTGAAACAAATACATATACATGTACTTGTACATTTACATATACACATACACATGTACACACATATTTACAAACATAAACATACCTATGCACACATATATACACATACATATACACACATGCACGCACACACACATATATATACATATATATATATATAAATACACACACACATACCGATTCAGAGGAGTGAAATTCCTACTTCTTCTTCCCCATGACAATCCTTCAAAAATTTGAAGTTAAGTCTCCTTAGTGACAATCAACTAAATCCCTTCCTCTCCAATTTTAATATCCCCCAATCTTTCAAACATTAAGAATTTTTGCATACTTTTCTGTATAAACTCCAGTCTGTCAATGTCACTCTTAAAATTTGTTATGCAGAATTAAATATGATACTTCTAATATGCTCTCACCTACACAGAGGTCAGAGTGTCTATTAACCTAATCTTGGTTATCACATTTCTATTATCGCAGCCTAATATTACATTATGATTTTGGGTAGTTACACTGTTAGATCTTATTGAGATTGCAGTAAACAAAAATCTCCACATCCTTTTAACATAAGCTGTTTTCTAGCCATATGTCTCCATACCTATACTCAGCAGGTTTTTTTTAACCAAAGCATAAGAACTTACATTTATCCCTAATGAATTTATACTTGTTAGAGTCCATTGTTTCAAAATATTCATTCTGTCATCCACCATGTTGCTGTGCTTTATAGCTTCATTTGATGGGCAAATATGATCAAGTGATGATGTTTCACCCATGACATAAATAAAAATTCTTAAGAGTACAGAATCAAGCATAACTACTATAGGATATCACTAATTCAGGATATGTGATTCTCCACCATGCAGATTACCACAACTTTATGATTTATAGCAGTATGTAAATTACATGGGATAATATTAATTTTGATAGCTTTATCTTTTATAGCAATGCTTACACATGTTTTCTGCTGACAGCAGGATGATTTTGGCTGTCTGGTCTTGTCTAGATGAAATTGTATTGAGCTGGTTTCACCACTTTTAGTTAATTCTCTGTCAGTTGGGTACTGAATTTCATAAATATTTCATTGTTCTCTTTTGTTTTTTTTTAATTTTTTAAAATTTAGTGGTTTTTAAGAATGAATAGTATTCCCCCTCAAAATGTGCAAAATCTTTAGCTTTTAAAGATCACAGTTCAATGACTGTTAGTGATATTGAAGCAATTGTTGAAAGGGGAAAAGTCAAGTGTTTGATCATTCAGTCACTCAACAAATCTGGATCAGTTGCAGTAAAGCACAAAGAAATTAATGACCAAAAATATAAACATTGCCATAAACTGGAAAACTATTGTTAAGAAAAGAAAAAAAAAACACTAATCCTCCCCCTCAAAAATAAAAAGATAATCAGAGGAACCTAGCACCTACAGGGATTGTTATTGATTTTTTTTTTTTAATTCACATGGTAGTATAGGTTTAGTTGAATTTTTTGAAGTTACTATTTGGATTTTTTTTAAACTATAGCATTGGAAGATGAAGCATTAAAGACTGAAAAAAAAGGATAATTTTTGTTGATCAAACTCACTCTTTCACTCAAGGCAACATGAAAATTTTTGTCAGAAGAAGCCTAAGTAAGCCTATAAAATCTAGGGATTTTCAGCGGACCTTAAAACATCTCGTTCCCCTAAGATGTGACAGGGATTTTTTTAAACTTCCAGTGTGCCTGCAAGTCTTGTTCCTATTGAGGGAATGATTACCTCTGATAATTACATTGATATGCCTAGAAGAAGAATTGATACAGAATTAGAGAAATTCCTAAATGAAAATTAAATGCTACAACACCACTTTATACAAACTATATATCAGAAAAAGTTAAGAAACTTATCCAATGGATGAAGATAAACATGCTTCAGTGGCCTAGGAACTCACTTGATTTAGAATCCATTGAAAGTCTATGTTTTGGGGGCAGCTAGGTGGTGCAGTGAATACAGCACCAATCCTAGAGTCAGGAGGACCTGAGTTCAAATCCGGCCTCAGACACAACACAAAATTAGTCATGTGACCTTGGGCAAGTCACTTAACCCCAATTGCCCTACCTTCCCCCCTCCAAAAGCAAAAAGAAAAATCTAAAGAAAATTTGTAAAAAGAAAAATAAAAAGAGAAAGTCTATGGATTATTGTCAATGCTAGACTTGAAAAAGTGAACTGTTAATAAAATATACTTAATATCAAATGCAATTAAAAACATAGCTTCGTGAAGAATTTAAAAATATATGTCAAATTTTATCAAATGAAGGTCAAATCATATAAAACAAGTGACTACAACAAAGGAAGGTACTATATATTAAGAGATTTTTTAAAGATATAAAATTTGTAAGGTTTATTGTGAAGTTTAATAGATTTATTTTACTTTGTCCCAGTTAATTTGCATACCATTATAGACAACTCTTTGATAATCTATGGCTGAAAATTGATTAACAATCCACTTTTTTTTTTTTAAGCAATCTGGGTTAAGTAACTTGCTCAAGGTTACACGGCCAGTTATTTCTGGGCGTGGTGCTGAGTGCCCGAGCCTGGGATTCAATCTCCAGGTCATCCCAACACTGGAGCCGGTGCTCTTACTCGCTGAGCCACCTGGCTGCCCCTAAGCAAGTGGGGTTAAGTAACTTGCTCAAGGTTACATGGCCAGGTGTTTCTGGGTGGGTGCTAAGTGTCTGAGCCTGGGATTCGATCCCCAGGTCATGCTGACACTGGAGCTGGTGCTCTTATTCGCTATGCTACCTGGCCACCCCAACAATCCACTTTTTGAGGAGGAGAGAGTGAGGCTGGTGACTTTACACAGCCCTCTTTCATTTAAGTCAAATTCACTTGCAAGTCATAATCACCTTCTTCATGTCATGGTCCTCTTTGAGAGTGAAGGGCAAACACCAATAATAACATATCATGGTGCCCCCCCACTCCATACACACACACACACACACTCACACACACAGTAGGCCTATAATTATTATTGAATTGACTTTAATTTAATCAGATCTTAATGGTAGCCTTTATGAACTTTAAACCTGACACTGAACCTCATATTCCTTAGCTATAAAAGTTCATATCTGCCTCTCATGCCCATCCTAATACTATGATTTATGAGAGCCCATCCAGTGGTTGTGTGAACCATCCAGTTCTAAGGGTTCTATGGGTTATTAATGGATGATCAAGTATTTCCCTACCTAATTCCCTACTTACACTGATGATCAAGAGAAATATGGAAAAATAAGAGGGAAACCAAAAATACTGAGATAAATGAGGAGGGAGAAAAAAAAATATGATGCACAAAGAATCCAACCTTCCACAAAATCTCAATATCAGGACATGCCAGCAACATTCTGTAGTATCCTTCAAGTGTTTTCTTCTGAGGTTTTAATAATATTACCCAGAAGAGGTCACCAACTTTTGGAAAAGAGCCTGATTATGCTCAAAACTACAGTATGTAAAATCACCATCCTCTAAATTATTGACACATTTTTCTTCCTTTTCATTTCCTAGCATCATTGCTAGTGAGTTGTGTACTTGTACTTCTTGACTTGCTAAACAAAGAAGAGAGCTTATTTTTAAAGAGCTTATCCTTATTTATTCTGCTAAATTCCAGTCCTACTTTGAAGTATACACACTTTATTTGGATACTAACTGCATCAGAGCACCACACCAACTGTGTTTTTGCTTGGCAGCAGATTGACACTTTCCTCTGATAGCAAATTGCTCACAGGCTTTTCTGTCCTTTCAAAAAATAGAAAATACTCTGGTACACACAGACACACACACACACACACACACACACCTACATCATTATTTTCTTTCTTCCTGAGAACCAAGTGAAAAAGACAACAATACTTCCATATTCCCAGGTAATTACATAAGCAAACCTTGTCTCATCTAACTTCAAAAGCAACCCAATAATAGTGTTGTAACAACAGGCAACCTATATAAATAAAAGCTTTTTAATTACTTTGATGAGCCTGGTAGATAAGAGAAAAATTATAGCTTCAGTTCACTAAAGAATAAATTAGGTCTCTGGTTTGGGGGTTTGGGATTTTTTGTTGTTGTTGGTTTGATTTGGTTTGGTTTTTACTATTATTTCCATCAGGAAGACTCTTCTTTCATTATATGATCTGTATTGTATTTTTTTCAAGTTTGAAATAGTAAATTGTTGCATCTGGAAGAGATCCCTGGAAAGTATCTTAAAGATGACCTAGAACTAGCCTCTATTTTCATAGACGAGCGAGCTAAAGCCCAGAGAGCGTATATGGCATATAAAAAAATCATACAAGTCAATTATTTAGTTGGTCCTAATATCAAATTTTCTTGACTTTTCTACTACCCAACTGCTGTACCTTATAGCATTTTTAAAAATATATTTCTTATATTCAATTCAATTCAACAAGTATTTATTAACAATCACAAAGTGCACCTCTATTAAACAGCAAGGATGCAAAGATGAAGTAAGAGAAAATCCTTCCATACACATGACTTACAGTCTTATCAAGGATATTGTAGTTTCTGCCCAATCAAACTAATCTGGTACCCCAGGTTTGTGAAATAACAAAGTGAAACACTGATAAAAGTTCTGTGATCAACAGAGCAAGTTTTCTTAGACATAGCACAAGAAAGACATTTCGGGCAGGGAAGGGATGCACATTGAGGATGACATTGATTAAGTTAAACACAGCCTTCTGGGGTCACTGTTGGGCATGCTGTTGGTCAAAGCCTAAAGGGAAAACTCCAGTCCTGGAAACCTTTGTACTCCAGTTAAGTAGGAAAATATCACAATGGTCTGAGACAGTCCACTCAACCAATTAAATTTTGAGGATAGAGTCAATATCCTTTAAAGAAAAACTACCCAGACCTTCCTGGGATGGGATACTATTCCCACCACAGAGGGCATGAGGAATTGTATGAAAATAAGTGTAAAACAGAATGTGAAAATAACAAAGGAGAAGGTCAAAGGGCTATGGGGAATTCAGAGGCAGACATAATGGGCATTGCATTCAACATTGGAATATACTACTATCTGGATTCTACAGTATTTAGAGATGAATATTTGCCTATAGTTTCCATCATGTGAATCTTCTGTCAATTGATCCATAACAATTTTTGGAGCATCTTTAAATAGAAGAAATTAAGCAAAGGAATAATTCCCAACCCCTCACCACCAATTATGAATGGGTATAAAATTCCAAAGATTCTCACAGCTAGCAAGGGAAAAAATTCTGGGGAAACTTATTTCCTCAATTAACAAAAGATTCAGTCATGGCTTGAACTTCTCTCTCGTCTGAAATTCTATATCAACCTCCAAAAAACGGATTGTGAATTCTTCCCTCTTTTCAGTTTTCAAAGATGCTGCCTCTCATATGACTTTCTTCTCTAATGTTTCAGTTTTCTTAATAATGTTGTTCTGCTCCACCTTCATTACCAGTATCCACTGAAGATCCACCCTCTGCCACTAGACTTTGTTGGCCTACTACCGTGTTTCCCCGAGAATAAGACCTATCCCAAAAATAAGCCCTCCCCTTACTGTGTAAGATTCCTCTAAAATAAGCCCTCCCCCGAAAATAAGCCCTATTGAGATTGCTACTGTAGTGAAGGTGATCCCCTGCACTACACGCTACATTACAGTACCCTCTGTATGCACCGTCCCCCCCGTGAAACGCATGCCGCGCTCCGAGCTGCATCCAATCAGAGCTGCAGCAGTGAGCGCGTCATCCTGTTCTTCTCCAGTGGTTTGTTTATTGAATAAAGGTACATTTTTTTGTTCACATTTGCCTGTTTATTCAAATTGCTGTCAATGTTCATTAAAATAAGCCCTCCCCTGAAAATAAGCCCTCTGGTGTTTTTCTGTCCAAAAAAAATACTAAGACAGTGTCTTATTATCGGGGAAACACGGAAGTTGCTACGAATACTGCCATCTGCTGCTGAAGTTGCTGCTTCTTTCTCAAGATAGAGTTGTGGCTCTTTAAGTAAGAAACTGAGTCAACATATCTTTGGGATGACAGCATATTTTCAGCTTTCTTGCTAGTGAGTACTATACAACACCTGGGAGCTAAACAAAAGATATAGACTTGGCCAAGACCTTACATATTTGAATGCAATGCTCACTTGTAGCTGGGTTTGGACAAGTGAATTTCTTTCACTTCTTCCTTACTCGTAGTTGTAGGCTTTGGGTCCTACCCCATCCCCTTACCCACATAACCCAGATTATCTGTTGAGCCTGTCTGAATCTGTGAATAAACATACAGACAATTTATCATTTGTCCCTTCAAACTATGACTCCACTAACTCATGTAAATTGCCTTTAAGATTGAATAAAACTCAAACTTAACATCTGGGGAGAAAGGGCAACCCTTGTGTTTTACTCAGTATCTCTGCCATCATATCAAAAACCCTTATCCCCTTACAGTAAAATCACTTAGGACAAAAGGATTTAGAGTTGAAAAGATGCCAAGCCCCTTTAGTCCGATGCCTTCATTTCGCAGAGAAGGAAACAGTAATGCTACACGACTAGCCTAAGATGATGCACGGTGTAGGCAGCAAAGTCAGAATTCAGTCCTAGGTCTTTTCACCCACAAATCCAGTCTTCCATTTACTGCTCCTCTTGTAGCCATGTAAAGTGAAAAACCAAGGTTCTACACCTTTAAACCTACAATTAGACTTAAATAAAGCAAAGTCTGTCAGCCTGCAGCATGGATTACAGGTCCCTCATGTCCAATGAAAATGTTCTATTTGTTCCTCCAGGACCTTTCTGCTGCTAAAGAGGTTTATGAGATCACTTTATTCAGGCATTACAATCTCAGTTTTAGTGTACTTTTTCACAAGGAAGCATTTACAATTAGATTTTTTTTAACCTCATAAAGGTTCTAACATCTCTACTTACATTTCAATTCTTCTGGGCATCTGTAAACAGAATTTGAAATTATAAAGCTCTTCTAATTTTATTTCCTATAATGTAAATTCTTTGAAATGAGACAATAGTTGTTATTTTAAAAAACACTCTAGTAAAGTGTCTGGCACATAGTAGGTGCTCTATAAGTGCTTAGCCTCTCCCCTTTTTAATAATACACAAATTCCAAATCTTTCTCATTCAGTAACATTTGAACATGTGTGTCCCAACCAGGACAGCTGGAAAGAAATTTGATAGGAATTTGACTTGCACATCAGGACACTTACATGCATGCCATTTTAATCTTCAGACATATTAGATATAGTTTAATGAACATGAACACCATCTCCCTACAGTCACAGAAAATCATAATGAAATCAGTGGTGATGGAGCTGTTTTCTCACCTCTCCTTAAAGACAGAGGGTATTAAAAAGGCAAATCCTTATCTAATTAAGCTCCCAATAAGGGACTGAAGCAGACAAGGGCAAAGAATGGTGTATGCACAGTTCATTTTGATTTTGTTTTCCTTCAGACAGATTACTAAATTGCTACAATAGAAACAGTTCAAGGCATACTTGATAAGTTGCTGTTATTACTTCTCCTTGTGAGCTGATTTTCTCTTCTTATATCCTCTCAGAATCAGTTGGTAGAAAAGCACATACGTGATAAAAATATTTCCCTCTTCACTTTTCTTCAGATAAATAGGAAAACTATTACTTGGTAAGAAGAGACACCTTGCAGCTGAGAATGATTATTTCCACACTGGGGGTTGGAAAGTTGTTGTTTTGAGGATTGCAAAGATCTTTCTTTTTATTGGCATAAAAGGGAAGGATACAAGTAGTTTTTTGAGGATCCATATTGCCATGCTTTGACTCTGTCTTCTGGAAGTAACTGAAATGAAATGTGTACAGGCTACATGGGCATTCGTATTAGCCTGTTATAAAGATGTTTCCTTCTGGAAAATAGACTGTAATAGCCACCTCTGATTATCCACAGTAAATCTTGTGTTCAGGTTCTTTTCTGATATAAGTACAATAAGAGATACCATCCCTTCATGGCACTATTTACAATCTACTATTTACTTTTTCTCTTGTTTATTACTTTACATCTGCCCTGCGTGTATCTTGTATGTGTCTATTTACTTGTAGTCTCCTATATTGGAATGTAAACTCCTTGAGGGCAGGAACTCTTTTTGCCTGTCTTTCTATCTAGGAAGCTTGGTATATATTACATGTTTAAGAAATACATATTAATTGATTTTATTTTTCCTAATGAAACCTTATACAGAAAATGAGACTTATTCAGTCAAAAGATTTAATCCCCTTCCTGAACCCGGGAAAGATGTTTCATCATCATCATCATCGTCATCAATCATCATCATCTTGTTTGATTCATTCTGAATGGTTATACACCTGGAGTTGGGACATTCCAACTGGGATACCTCCAGTATGGAACATGGACCAGGTAACAGTTCTAGCCTAGGAAAAAGAATGTGGAAGCAAAAACAACAAAACTCCAACTTAGTATTCGTGGTGTATATTACTTTGTTTCCAGTGTGGAGGATTCCCCAGATATCAGACACACCCACTTCAAACTGAAATTCAAGACCACATTCAAAAGCCTAAACTAAATGACTTTTTGATTAGCAACTGTTTTGGATTTTCCACACCAGTGCTTCCCCCATTAGCACAGATTATCAAGATTTGATTGTATTTATATATACCATGCGCTGCCTTAAAACACTACTGCTGAGATGAAATGGAATAATATACTCTAATTTCTTAGAAAGTGAGTCACTATTATGCAAGCAGAAAATGAGTCCATGGTATATTAGCTTTAGTCTAATGGTCAGAACAACAGATGGTGAACTACAATGGATACCTAGTAGGGTCATTTATTTGTGGTGATTACCACTGGGACGCTGTATAGAAATTGAATTTTGGTGGCTATCACTGAGGAAAATAAAAGAAAACCACAACCCCTGTTTTTGTTGTTCAGTCACTTCAGTTGTACCTGAATCTTTGTGACTCCATTTGGGGTTTTTCTTGGCAAAGATACTAACTCATTTTGCAGATGAAAAAAGTGAGGCAAACAGTGTTAAGTGACTTGCACACGGTCGTACAACTAGTAAGTATCTGAAGCCGAATTTGAACTCAGGTCTTCCTGATTCCAGTCCCAGTGCTCTGTTCACTGAACCAGTTAGCTGCACTCTATTCACTACACCACCCCAATAAATAGACCCCCATTAATATTCCCATATTAGGTGGATAAAGTCCCTTTGCAAGATTTGACTCAAAATATTAACTTCTTGGTTTTGTTTTCTTGAATAAGGTGGTTTATTTTCTGGCACAGGCATGCGTGAACTACTTGGCGCAAGCAATCATTTTGATATGACTTAATTATTTATCAGCAACTGCCATGCATGCACACTCCTACTGTCAGAATGCATGGCAGATGAACTCTGAGTTTTCTGTATTTCATGTTATATGTACATATTTAATTGTTATCTTTTGTTGTGTTTAAATTCTGTGTGTGTGTGCATGCACTTTATTTTTAGGAATAGCTGTTAACTTCAAGGAAATGTGTAAATTTTATAATTCTTAAAAAGAATACTTCAATAACTATTAGAGGTGGTACACTGGCTACTGGGGTGAGGAAATAAAATGTGTAAAGGATTATTCAAGTCCACTATGAAAGAGGATCAGTTGTACCAAAGAACAAAGGAAAGTGTGCTTGGGAACAAAGTAAAATAAAATGTCATGTTCTGACAAACTGTTTCTACAATATGGCATAAACCAACAGAAAACAAGCAAAGACCTTTAGAGGGATATGGAAGCTGGATGTTTGGTTAACTAATTCCTCTACCATGAGGTATAGGCTTCTTAAAGTTAAGGAGGGGAACGGTGAGAAAAACAGATCTTTTTTAAGTTATCTTTTTCTTTTTTTTTTTTTAAGCAATCGGGGTTAAGTAACTTATTTGCTCAAGGTTACATGGCCAGTTATTTCTGGGTGTGGTGCTGAGTATCTGAGCCCAGATTTGATCCCCAGGTCATCCCGACACTGGAGCCAGTGCTCTTACTCACTGAGCCACCTGGCCACCCCTAAGCAATTGGGGTTAAGTAACTTGCTTGAGGTTAAATGGCCAGGTGTTTCTGGGTGGGTGCTAAGTGTCTGAGCTGGGGATTCGATCCACAGGTAATCCCAACACTGGAGCCGGTGCTCTTACTTGCTATGCTACCTGGCCACCCCTAAGTTATCTTTTTCTACGAAGAAAAACATGTAATAGGAAAAGAAGACATGAAGACTAGAGTACTGAAGTTTAAAAAAACATATTACTGATGGAATTCACTCTTCCAGCCAAGACTATATCAAAATGCTGTCAGAAGATCCAAAGTAAGATCCAAGCATACTAATCAGTTGTTTTTTTTTAAATATCCACCCAAACATGTTTTGAGGATATGAGTGTGTGTGTGTGTGTGTGTTTCTAGTGGGCCTACAAGCTTTCTCCCCATTGAAGGAATAACAAACTCTGATAAATATATGGATATGCAAAGAAATAGAATTGTTCTAGAATTAGATGAATCCCAAATGGAAATGGAACATGACAAAATAACTTTGTATTGTAACACATATAATAAAAAGTTAACATATTTATCCAAGAAAGAAATATTCTTCTGTGGCCTAAGAATTCATCTGAGTTAGACATCATTAAAAACTTATAGGCTAGGGGAAGCTAGGTGGCACAGTGAATAAGGCACCAGTCCTGGAGTTAGGAGGACCTGAGTTCAAATTTGGCCTCAGACACTTAACACTTCCTAACCATGTGACCTTGGGCAAGTCACTTAACCAAAATTGCCCTGCCTTACCTCCTCCAAAAAAAAATAATAATAACTTCAAGCTATAATCCAGGCTAGATTTTGAAAAATGAACTGCTCAATAAATTGTACCTTTAATATATGTTGTATGGTTCCATGATGAAGAATTTTTAAAAACAAGTCAAATTTTTGTCAACTCAATGCTATACTCTGTAAAACATGAGATTAACCTAAAAATATATTATCACATATCAATAGTCTTTTTTATTAGCTAAGCTTCAGTCTGTATTCATACACATTCAGTTCTTTCTCTGGGAATGGATAGTATTTTTCATCATAAATCCTTCAGATTTGTCTTGGACTGTTGTATTGCTGAGAATACCCAAGTCATTCACAGTTGATCATCTTACAATATTGCTGTTACTTTGTACACAGTACATTTCACTTTGCATCAGCCCATGCAAATCTTTCCAGTTTTTCTAAGAGTATCCTGTTAATCATTTCTTTTAGTACAATAGTATTCCATCATAATCACATACCACAATTTGTTGAGCCATTTCCCCAATTGATGGACATCCCCTCAACTTCTAATTCTTTACCCGCAGAAAAGAGCTGCAATAAATATTTTTGTACATATAGGTCCTTTTCCTTTTTTTATCTGTTTTGGGATACAGACCTAGTAGTGGTATTGCTAGGTCAAAGGGTATGCATGGTTTTATAGCCCTTTGGGCATAGTTCAAAATTGCTCTACAGAATGGTTGAATCAGTTCACAACTCCACCAACAATGCATTAAAGTCTCATTTTTCCTACATTCCCTCCAACATTTGTCATTTACCTTTTATGTCCTATTAGCCAATCCAATAGGCATGAATTGTTTTAATTTACATTCCTCCAATCAATAGTGAATTAGAGTATTTTTTCAGATGATTATAGATAGTTTTGATTACTTCATCTGAAAACTGATCATATCTCTGGATCATTTATCAATTGGAGAGCAGTTCTTATTTTTTAAATTTGACTCAGTTCTCCATATGTTTGAGAAATGAAACCCTTATCAGAGAAACTTGCTTCAAGATTCTTTTCATAGTTATTTTTGCTAACTGTATTTCCCTCCCTCCTATTCCCTTGCCCCACCCTTTATTTATTCTACTCTCTTTCCTTTCACCCTGTCCCTCCTCAAAAGTGTTTTGCTTCTGACAACCCCCCAGCCCCAATCTGCCCTGCCTTCTATTACATGCCACCTTCTCTTATCCCATTCCCCTCCTACTTTTCTTTAGGGTAAGATATATTTCTATACCCAGTTTCTATACCCAATGTATGTTATTCCCTCTTTGAGTCAATTCTGATAAGAGTAAGGATCGCTCATTCTCTTTCACCCCCCCTTTCTCTCCCCTGCAAAAGCTTTTTTTTGTCTTTTTGTGTGAGATAATTTATCCCATTCTACCTCTCCCTTTCTCTTTCTCCCAGTACATTCCACTCTCACCCCTTAATTTTATTTTGTTAGATATAATTCCTTCATATTCAATTCACACCTGTACCCTCTGTCTATATATGCTCCTTCTAACTACCCTAATAATGATAAAGGTCTTATAAGTTACAAATACCATCTTCCCATGTAGGAATGTAAAGAGCTTAAACTTAGTATGTCCCTTATGATTCCCCTTTCTTGTTTACCTTTTTATGCTTCTTTTGAATCTCGTATTTGAAAGTCAAATTTTAGATTCAGTTTTGGTGTTTTAATCAAAAATGCTTGAAAGTCCTCTATCTTATTGAATATACATTTTTTTCTCCTGAAGGATTATACTCAGTTTTGCTGTGTAGGTGATTCTTGGTTGCAATTCTAGCTCCGTTGCCCTCCAGAATATCATCTTCCAAATCCTCCAATACTTTAATATAGAAGCTGCTAAATCTTATTTATCCTGACTATGGCTCCACAGTACTTGAATTATTCTTTTCAGGTTGCTTGCAATATTTTCTCCTTGACCTGGGAACTCTGCAATTTGGCTATAATATTCTTGCCAGTTTTCACTTTGGGATCTCTTTCAGGAGGAGATCAGTGGATTCATTCAATTTCTATTTTACCTTCTCCTTCTAGAATATCAAGGCAGTTTTTCTTTATGCTTTCTTGAAAGATGATGTCTAGGCTTTTTTAAATCATGACTTTCAAGCAGTCTAATAATTTTTAAATTATCTCTCCTGAATATATTTTCCTGGTCAGTTTTTCCAGTGAGATATTTCACATTGTCTTCTCTTTTTTCATTATTTTAGTTTTGTTTTATTGTTTCTTGATTTCTCATAAAGTCATTGGCTTTCATTTCCTCCATTCTAATTTTTAAGTAATTATCTTCTTCAGTGAGTTTTTGAACATCCTTTTCCATTTGGCTAAATCTGCTTTTTAAGGCATTCTTCTATTCACTGGTTTTTTGTACTTCTTTTACCATTTGGCCCAGTCTGTTGTTTTTTTTTTTTTTTTTAAGCAATCGGGGTTAAGTAACTTGCTCAAGGTTACACAGCCAGTTATTTCAGGGTGTGGTGCTGAGTGTCTGAGCCTGGGATTTGATCTCCAGGTCATCCCAACACTGGAGCCAGTGCTCTTACTTGCATAGCCACCTGGCCGCCCCTCCCCCCAGTCTGGTTTTTATGCTGTTATTTTCTTCAGTATTTTTTTTGTCTCACTTTTCAGGATTGTCTTGCATCATTCTTATTTCTCTTCCCATTTTTCCTCTACCTCTCTTACTTGATTTTCAAAATCCTTTTTGAACCCTCCCATGACCTGTGATTAATTCACATTTTTTCTTGGAGGCTTTGGACATAGGAGCTTTGGCTTTGTTGTCTTTCTCTGAATGAGATCCTTTGATCTTCCTTGTCACCATAGTAACTTTCAATGAGCAGAGTTTTTTCTTTTGTTTGCTCATTTTCCCAGCCCATTAGTTGACTTTAAAGTCTTACTTAAAGG
The DNA here is from genome assembly GCF_028583685.1 of Petaurus breviceps papuanus. NCBI lineage: Eukaryota > Metazoa > Chordata > Mammalia > Diprotodontia > Petauridae > Petaurus > Petaurus breviceps. The sequence continues at coordinate 1,072,323 of NW_027187185.1, forward strand.
AGGGCTCTGCTTCCAGGCTAGAGGGCATACTGTTCTGAGTGTTAGGGGTTTTGTGCACCTATTTTCTGAGATACTTCTAGGGATCTATAAGTTTTCAGTGCTTCCAAGGTGGTATTATAAGGAGAGGTGTTTATTGCTCTCCTACTCTGTGCTCTGGTCTGTGAGTAAGCATAAGAACTCTTTTCTGCCTAGGATCCCCCCTCAATTGTGGCTGAATACTCTGCTGTGTAAGTACTCCTCATCACCCTGGGACTGCCACCCAGGACCCAGATCCAAGTATGGGCAAAGCAACAGAGTCCTACATCAATGCTAGGAAAAAGTGTCCTGTAATTTCCTTCTGGCTAATTGTTCTATCATCTGTGGGATGAGAGCTCCAGAAGCATCTGCTGCCACTGCTTATTCAGTCACTCCCAAGGCTTGTTACTGATTTGCTGTGGTCAGGGCTTTAGTAGCACGACCTGCACTGGACTGTGTTCCACTCTTATCCTGGTGAGACAGACCTTTTCTGCTGATCTTTTAAGTTGTCTTTGGCATCTATGGGCTAAGAAGTCTGAAAACCACCACTGCTGCCACTGATTCAGTTTCCCAGAGTTCTGCTCTGGGTTTGCTGGGACCTGATCTGCAGCAGGCCTGTGATGGACTGTGCTCCTCTCTTACCCTGGTACAATAGACCTTTCCTGCCAACCTTCCACGTTGCCTTGGGCTGGAAATTGGTTTCACTTCATCCTTTTGTGGGTTTTGCTTCTCTAGAATTTGTTTAGAGTCATGTTTAAAGGTATTTGGAAGGGTTTGGGAGAGAGCTCAGGTGAGTCCCTGACTTTACTATACCATCTTGGATAGTTTTTAAAAGATGTAAAACTTGTAGGATTTATTGCATAAGTCAATATGTTCAATTATTTTATTTTGTCTCAAATAGTTTACCTACCATTGCAGATATCTAATACTGCTCTTTCACTAGAAATTCCAAAACTGAGGAGCCATTTCTGAGACTAGAGAAATGTGGGATAGTATTTAAATAAATGTGATAAATAAAGAACAAAATCTGGCAAAATTTTATGTGATCCCAGAGAAACATGTTTATAAGAGAATTCCATGTTTCTTGAGGTAGAGAAAGCGTTCCTTGAATTCTTCCATTCTCTGGTTCCCCATGTCTCTATCCAGCCCAGCCCTCAAAAAAATGAGCTAAGGTTTTGATTATTTTGGGAAGTGAAAGGACATTAAATATTTATTTCCTTTATTTGACTCCAGAAAGAGAAGGGTTTGCTTAGAAGGAGCAACAGTATGATCAATAAAGAGTAAGCAATAAGAGAGAGGATAGGGAATAGTATGCTGAGAATTGTGAGGTAGAAGTTATGCTAATGATGGTGCTGCTGGCAACCAAAAGCTGTTTGTCATTTAAGGTTCTGATCTCCTCAAATTCTGTGTGACTTCTCCATTTTTAATTGTTTGTTTATTTGTTTGTTTGTCTGAAAAAAAAAAGATTCTAGATTCCAATAAGTGTTTCTCTTTCTTCAGTAATTTCAATCATTTCTTCGTAATCACTGATGATGTTAGACAAATGTATCTCCATTTTCATAATAGGGCTACTTTGTACTTCCTTTAATTTTACATTGTTTTGATTTCATATTATAGTGCTTAAAGCTTTCCAGCTAATAGATCATTTCTACAGATGGTCATTTTGTATTTAAATGTAGATTGAGATTCATAGAACTTATGGTTTTCAGAGATATTCTCTCGCATCACCTAAAATCATGCTGTATTGTGATCATTACCAATATTATTCAATGTCTTATAATGTGATCCATCTACAGTCACCACCATCCAAAATTCTCTCCAATGTCCACTAATATTTATGAGTCTTTCTGGTCACTAGGAGATGAGATACTTTGCAATGAGTTTTTGAGGTCTGCTCCCACTTTATACTTCCATGCAGTGATGAAGCTATGACTTTTCTGGGCCATTTCAGTAAAGAATCAAAGATAAATAAGATGTTTATGCCTGTACTATTAGTCTATTGGTAGGACTACCTGTTGTATAATTTAATATGAAGTCGGGATGCTCTCTTTTTTACTGGAATTAAGTGCAATGGCTCTGACCAAAATGTAAATTGAGAAGGGCTTCTGGCTCTAAAAAACATACCGTTTTTAATTTCTAGAAGCATAAACATAAGAAATGATTATTTAACAGTATTTGTATTAACTAACAAGCATTTTAAAAGTGACTAGTATGTATCAAAACTGTGTTAAATGATGACTATAGATACAAAAGCAAAAGTGAAATCCTCTCAAGGAGTTTGTATTCTATAGGAGACATAGCACACGACTATATACAGAATGAACAGGAAATTGTTACTTTTTTGTCAGGGTTTGGGAGATGCTACAAACTGAGGATATCAGGAAAGGCTTCATGGAAAAAGGTGCATTTCAGCTTAGAAGTGAAGGAAATTAGGATTTCTGAGAGGCAGAGAAGAGGCTGTATTTCAGGTATGGGGGATAGCCACTACAAAGACATGGAGTTAGGAGAGAGAGTGTTGTGTATGAAAAACACTTCAGGAAGGGAAGCAATATATAATAATGCTAGAAAGATAGGAATGAGCCAGTTTGTAAAGCTCTGGAATGCCAAACAGGATTCTAGATTTAATACTAGAGGTAATAGAGGAGTCATAGGTGTTGACTGAACTATATGGGAGCTACCTGGGAGTTACAATGCGAGACCTATGCTTTGGAGATATCCCTTTGGCAGCTATGTGAGATTGGAGTATAGAGGGAAGAGTCTTAATGCAACAAAATCAGTCAAGAGATTGTTACAAAAGCACAAGTGAGAATTAGCAAGAACCTGGAATAAGATGAATGCCAATGTTAACGGAGAGGAGTTGGATGCAAAATATCTTATGTAGATAGATTGACAAAACTTGGCACCTGATTGTGCAGTGAAACATAACGGGGAGTTGACAGTCTGGAGGTTACAAACCTGGGTGCCTTGAAAGGATGTTGGTGACCTTCACAAAAACAGGTATGGCTAGAAGATGGGTGGATGGAAGGGGAAAGATAATGAGATCTACTTTGAACATACTGAGTTTGAGATGTCTATTTGACAATCCAGTTTGAAATATGCAGTAGGTAGTTGGTAAGGTGTAAATGGAGCTGAAGTGAGACATTAGGATTGGATATATTGATATATTGATCCTAGAGTCATCCATATGGAGATTATGAGTGAATTCATGGAAGCTGATGAAATCATCAAGAGAGATATTGTAAGGAAAGACTAGGAAAGGACCTGGAACAAGGATTTGGCATACACTTACAATGAGGGGGTAGAGAATGGATGATAATGATTGATCAAAAAAGACTGAGGAAGGACCAGACAGGCAGGAGGATAAGTGAGGGCTGACAGTCAGAGAGGACAGAGTATATAGGAGGAAAGGATGATCAACACTGATATGGACACAGAAAAAGCCATCCAATCTAGCATATGAGACATTCAGTAATTTTGAAAGTTGAAGGCAGAAGATGGCAAAGTAGAAATAGGACTTCTGCAGGGGTCCCGTTCCCACCACCTCCTCCAATTCATGTAAAAATGACTCTAAGTCAAACCCAAAAGACTCATGATGGAGAGAAATGTTTATACCCAGAGAAAGAACTGTGACCGAACCAGATTAAAGCAAAGTACCTGCCCTTTTTCATTCTCTCATTTGGTTTTGCTTCCTCTTTCCTATTCTTCATTCCATCTGTTACAATCCTTCTTTATAACCTGACTGATGCCTAATGTGAAAGTATTTGCAGCTACTATACTTGATTGTATGCTGCCATGGGGGTGGGGGGGGGAGAGAAAATTTGAAACGCAAGGAATTGTAGTAATGAATCTAGTAAACTAAAAGTAAACAAATTAATAAAGACCAAAAAAATTAAAAAGACTCAAAAAAATTACTCTAAACAAACTTTGGAACTACAGAACCCACAAAACAATACAGAGAAGCTAACCTGCTAACGGCCAGTCCAGCAGGCCAGCAGGAAGGGGCCAGTGCAGCACTCTGGGAGCCAAGCCCAGCCCCATGTGAGCCTGAGGTTTTAGCCTCAGGGAGGCCACAACTAGCCACTGGCTGGAGGGACTTCAGATCACCAGCATCTGTGGGGGTTTTCAGAATTATCAACCGATAGATGCTAAGGACAAAGTGAGAAGTAAGTACAGTGTGGACTTCGCAACTGTGCAATCTGGCCTTTGCCCCCTGGGTGGAGAAGCAGCTGAGGTGTGGCGGCTGTTCAGCCACTGTCATGTGGCTGCTTCAGAGCTCCTGGCCTGAAGATTGTAGGGGCACCAAGTGTCCAGTCTGAGGGATAATCACTCTTACTTTAAACTGCTTGGATCTGGAACACTGTCTGCAGTGGAGGTCCTGGAGTGCATGACCAGTGCACCAGAGTATGTGGAGGCTTCAGAAAGGGCAGCCAAGTAATAGCTCCAGCAGCTGAGAAAACCCCAGTGATAGGAACAAAGCTCCTCCCTCTGGTAGCAGAGTTCTACTGTGACAAAAAGCTCAAAAGTCAAGTAATTGAGTGGCAACATGAGAAGCAAGGCAGGCACAGCAGTCCAACTTTGGATTCTTTTTAGGGACAAAAAAGGATCAGTGCATGGAGCAGGAGGAAGACATCAAAATAAGAACTCCTGCACCAAAAGTTTCCATCAAAACAATAAGCTGCTTGTAGGACATAGAGGAGCTTAAGAAGGATTTTGAAAAAACAAATAAGAGTAGTGGAGGAAAAACTGGGAAGAGAAATGAGAAAGATGCAAGAAAAGTATGAAATGAGAGTCAATAACCTGACTGAAGAAAATAACACCTTAAAGAATAGACTAACTCAAATGGCAAAAGAGGCTCAAAAAGGCAATGAGAAGAAGAATGCCTAAAAAAGTCGAAATTGCCAGATAGAAAAAGTATCTCAAAAGCTCACTGAAGAGAATCATTCCTTCAGAATTAGATTGGAGCAAATGGAAGTTAGGTACTTTATGAGAAATCAAGATACTATTAAACAGATCCAAACAAATGAAAAAATAGAAGGTGATGTGAAATATCTCATTGGGAAAACCACTGACCTGGAAAATAGATCCATAAGAGATCATTTAAAAATTATTGGACTACCTGAAAGCCATGATCGAAAAAAAGAACCTAGAAATCATCCCTCAAGAAATTCTCAGGGCGTCCAGGTGGCACGGTGAGTAAGAGCGCTGGCCCTGGCATCGGGAGACCCAGGATTGGTTCTGGCCTCAGATACTTGGCACCCACACAAAATAACTGGTCGTGTAACCTTGAGCAAGTTACTTAACCCCAATTGCTTTAAAAAAATTCTCAAGGAAAATTGCCCTGATGTTTTAGAACCAGAGGGCAAAATAGATGATGAAAGAATCCACCAATCACCTCCTGAAAAAGATCCCAAAAAGAAAAATACTAGGAATATTATAGCCAGGTTCCGGAATTCCCAGATCAAGGAGAAAATATTACAAGCAGCCAGGAAGAAACAATTTGAATACTGTGGAAACACAGGACCTGGCAGCTTCTACACTGAGGGATCAAAGGGCTTGGAATATGATAATCCGGAGGTCAAAGGAGTTGGGATTAAAACCAAGAATCACCTACCCAGCAAAACTGAGTATCATGTTTCAGGGGAAAATATGGTCATTCAGTGGAATAGAGGACTTTCAAGCATTCTTGATGAAAAACCAGAGTTGAATAGAAAATTTGACATTCAAATACAAGAAGCAAGAAAAGTATGAGAAGGTAAACAAGGAAAAGAAATCATAAGGAACTTATCAAAGTTGAACTATTTACATTCCTACATGGAAAAATGATAATTGTAATTTATGAAAGTTTTCTCAGTATGAGAATAGTTGAAGGGAATAGAAATGCATATGTGTGTATACATACATGTATGTCTATATAGAAGGGAATATGGGCATATGAATACATATGCGAGTGTGTGTATATATGTGTACAGATACAGGGCACAGGACCAATTTAACAGAAAGGAATGATACTTAAAAGGTGAAATTGAGAGGTGAGAGAGGAATATAATGAGAGATTCGGAGAGATAGAATGTGGTAAATTATCTCATATAGAAGAGGCAAGTGAAAACTGTTACAATGGAGGGGAAGAACTGGAAGGCAAAAGGGAATGAGTCAACCTTATTCTCATTGAATTTGGCTTAGGGAGGGAATAACATACACACTAAATATCTCATGCTACAGGAGGGTAGGGGGAGAAGGGGATGAGAGGGTGGATGATGGAAGGGAGGGCAGGTTGGGGGGAAGGGAAGTTGGAAGCACCCACTTTTGAAAAGGGACAGGATTAAAGTAAAGAATAAAACTAGTGGAGTGTGGGATAGGATGGAGGTAAATATAGTCAGTTTTTCACAATATATCCACTAAGGAAATGTTTTGCATAGCTACACATGTACAACCTATATTGAATTGCTTATCTTCCCAGTAAGGGTAGGTGATGAGGGAGGTAGGGAAAGAATCTGGAATTCAAAGTTTTAAAACCAAATGTATAAAATATATTATGATTATTATTACATTATTTTACATGTAACTGGGAAATACGATATACAGGCACTGGGGCATAGAGATCCACCATGCCCTACTGGAAAGTTGGAGGGGGGATGGGGGAAGATATGGGACAGAGCAGATTGGGGGAGGGAATATTCAGTAGGATCACTGTTTTGGGATGGTGGGTAGGGGAAAAATCAGGAGAAAATTTGTAACTCAAAATCTTGTGGAAATGAATGATGTAAACTAAAAAATATAAAAAAAGAAATTGAAGATAACTGACAGACCATAAAACCATCACTGTGTGTCTACCCAAAGCATGTAAAGATTTCTCCTGGCAGACTGGATGGACAAGAACAATTTGTTCCAGTGGCCATGAAGGTGGCTGAAGCAAGAGCTGTGGATCACTTAGAGCTTGGTTAGACATCAAAGGTGCCAAAGTCATTCACTGCATCCCAGGCAATTGCCTATAGTCTTGACTTTTTTCTTGCCTCTAGACTTTAATGACTCTGGAAAACAGAGTAAGGCTTATGACTTGTGAAATTCTGCCTCACTTAAATCCAATTCATGTGCAAGTCAAGACATCCCCCTGTGATGTCACTGATCCTCTTTGAAAACAAAGGATGAACAACATCAACAATAATTTTGGAGAGAACAGTTGTTTTTTTACTGTTATGTTAAATTTAATAAACATTTAAAAATACAAATTATATTACCAAAGGTTATGCTTTTATATACAGTCCTTGGTTTTGTTCATTTTTTTAGATCAAATGCTTTATTAACTTCTAGTTTACAACATTCATTTCCACAAGATTTTGAGTTACAGATTTTCTCCCTGTTTTTCCCCTACCCACCGCCCCAAAATAGTGATCCCACTGGATATCCCCTCCTCCAATCTGCTCTCACTCATATATTTTCCCATACCCCCTCCAACTTTCCAGTAGGGGACAGTGAAACTCTATGCCCCAGTGCCTGTATATCTTATTTCCCAGTTACATGTAAAATAATATTAATAATAGTATATTATATTTTTATAATCAAATAATTAAAATCAAATACATATTAATATTTGATTTTAAAACTTTGAATTCCATATTCATTCCCTTCCTCCCTTGTCACCCATCCTTACTAGAAACATGTGTGGCTATGTAAAACACTTCCATAGTGGATATATTGTCGAAGACTGACGATATTTCCCTCCTTCCTATCCCACTTCCCACTTGTTCTATTCTCTACTTTGATCCTGTACCTTTTCAAAAGTGACTGCTTCCAACTTCCCTCCCCCCCCACCCTGCCCTCCCTTCCATCATCCCCCCTCTCATCCACTTCCCCCATACTCTCCTGTAGGGTGAGATACCCTATTTTGTGAGTATGTCATTCCCTCCCTAAGCCAAATTCAATGAGAATAAGGTTGACCCATTCCCTTTTGCCTTCCTGTTCTTCCCCTCCATTGTAACCATTTCCCCTTGCCTCTTCTATATGGGATAGTTTACACCATTCTGTCTCTCCCCATCTCCTCTCATTATATTCCTCTCTCATCTCTTAATTTCACTTTTTAAGTATCATCCCTTCCTATTAAATTGGTCCTGTGCCCTCTATCTATGTATACCTGGACACATATAATACACACATTCACATATGTATTCATATGCCCATATATCCTCCTATATAGACATATGTATGTATGTATGTGTGTTTACATATATATATATATATATATATATATATATATATATATATATATATA